>NW_020863911.1:0-23003 GCF_003713205.1 Coffea eugenioides
TACATACATGTTACAGGTGGTAAAGAAAGATGCGAACCTTATAGAACGTGGTTGTAGAAGCTGAAGCGGCATGCAATAGCGAAGGCTGTTGTGCGAAACCAATACGGGGGTGAATGGGCATGCAACGAAGATGTTTACTTGTGTGAAGCTTTTATAGGAGGAGAAATGGATGACGCACCTGAGTTTAAATGGAGGAGATTGCATTGCATCGACTGAGTGGTTAACAGCAGTTTGGCCTCTATAATGATTCCTTTTCCGGACTACGGTTAACGAACCAAAGTTAGGTTAGTGCGATAATAAGTCACAGTTGGCATTGCATCTAAATTTTTATTTGGGATAAATACAAGAACCAAATCGCATGCATATTTATGAATTGCACTACTCCGCTGTACAAGACCAGCTGTGGACGGGTTCGGTAGGGATATGAGAACAGAGGACCCATTAACGTAAACAGACATGTTTTTACGAAAACAATAATATCAATGATGTTTGGAAGGAAATACCAGCCTTTTATGTGTTTCCGACAAAAACTCTACAGGGTAGACGGATGTTCCTTCTACAAAAACATTTGGTCGAATAACAATGCAACCGTTTTCGAAGAAAATAGCAGCTGGATGAAAAGCATTCCTCCATTACAACAAAACAGTACCCATTGTTCCATACACAAGAACAATGGAAGGGATAAAAAATACATTTTTTTAATAAAACGGCAGCTCTTATACAATTCGGAAATTCGTCCCTCTTTTTTTAATTTTAGAAGGTTAAAAGACCAGCTCTTTAAGTAGTTCCTACTGCAGTAAGTGTTGACTACCCGTTTTCCGCAAAACACGTTATGAAGTTGGGATGACATAAAATGCCAGGCCGTTCTCGCATAAAACACCGGCCATACTTGCCTTTCCTCCATTCAAGTCAACAAATACGTTTCCTACTGTAGGTCGAATGGGGCCAAGCAACAGACTTTTTTTTTTAAATCATAATACATTTGTATCACTTACTGTATCTTTTGCTCTCTATGTTGGATGGGAGCCTACGGAAGCGGTAGTAGGAGTTAGTGGGTTAATAAGACCCAACTAGGTTCACCAACTGGTGTAAGGCACAGCTGTTTTATTTTTTAAGGCCGCATAAAATTTGGCTCCGGTGGTGATCATACGAGCCACATGGCTTACAACGAGCTCATGAGGGACAGCAAAATTGCCTCGCTTGGTGTGTGCGGTTGGAGAAGCCTTCACAATGGAGCTCATGACAAGACTGGCGCCAGTCTTGCTTATATTAGACAACCATTCACAGAGTTGTACGGTTGGCAGATGAAGAACGGTCGAACGTCAAAGTTGGCCCAGCTTTAACTCACATTCCAATGTCAGTTTTCTTACTTTTTCAATGACTACTGACCATGGCCCTTCACATATGCTTTGGGGTGGAACACTGGCGCCTGGCGGACGAAATCGCCATTGGACTATGGCGAAAGGACGAAACCTTTTCCCCCCCCCCTCAAATTTAGTCCGATATTTAGCGGCCATATGCACTGTGCAACACATCAGCAAATTCTTTTTCTTTACATTTCATAAACGTAAGTGTTAGTATTTCACATTTCGCGCCTTGTGCAGATTAGCGAAAGACTTAAAGAGTTGGGTTCATTGGTGAAATGGGTTTCTGTAACACAGATGTTTGCAAGGGTAGAATGAGCGATGTTGTTCATTTTACTTTGTCATGGTCCCCAACGAGTTGACTCCGTAAATTGGAATTTACAAATTCGCCTGCTCAATCATTCAAAAAAAGTTTCATTATGCTCCTTAATTATCCAATTAACACGTCCTGTGCCCGGGATTGTATTGAAAATGAAAATAATAATTTGACATCTTTTTATATTGTGGTACGGAATAATAAATAAAATATATACAGAAAATTTGAAATAAGTGATGCATGACGCCCATAAAAAAATGTAATGTTAAATGATTTCGGGTCAACCCGTGGTGACCCGACATGACCGATTTACGAATTAAAACTAATTTAATAAACACATCTTCATTTCCTTCTTCGTTTATCATGGTACAACTCTCACTAAATATGCGAAGTTGGTTTGAAGTTGACAAGTGGAAGGGTAAATAATAGGAAAGCATTGTCAAACTTATTAGTAACACAAAAAACTTAGCTGTTAATATTTGTAGAAGTTAACTTAATCATCTTAAATAAAAGAATATTGTTTAACTAGCAAATAAAAGGGAAATAATGTCATGCATTTAAAAGATCAAGAAACATGGCAGTATTAAAATCCAAAGTAGTGCGTACAATAGTGTGATAAAACATTATTTTGGTATGGAAAGAATTTTAAAATGGTACCATTAGAGAACATTATAGATCGGTACAGAGAGATTATACACTCCACATTCAAAAAAGAAACATTATACTTTAAGAGAAAGATTCATATTTCTTCTACTTTTACTGTCTCTTTTGGGATATATGCCCCTATTGATAATTTTTTTGTCATTTTTTGCATATTCATCCGCAACATTTGCTTATTGGTTTTCTCACATATATCTTCTTCATCTGACTTTCTTTTTTGCCCAAAAGAGGTATGTGATGCTGTGAAAAATTTTCCCCAAATCTAAACAAACAATTTTGTACTGTTTTATTTTATATTTTTCCTGTCACTACTTCTTCATATTTTAATTTTTGGGAAAATAATAGACTAAGGTTGACAACAAGATGAGTGGTGATTACATGAACAATTTTTAGGCTAACAATGAAAGAATTGTAACTACTTTTCCCTCATAAAATAAATAACACCATTATGCAGATTACCAACCCTTTTTTTAAAAATTTGTTATGTCATAATAGGGTGATAGTACTACAATAGAGGACAACAAAATCTAATAAATGAAAATCGAAGGTAAACGAGGATCAGGAAGAAAAAAATGATGCTTATTAAATTAAACAATAATCAGAGTCTCTTAATTTGTGGATAGGTAATTATATTTTAATTTATATACAGTTTATTAATTGTGAAAATTGCTTACAAAATGGAGATTGTGGATGACGTGTAAAATAATTGTTAGGGCTAGCGATTTCGAATTCGAAGATAATATTTTATATCTCTTCATTCAACATTTTGGATCACTAGCTTGTATCCATGATAGGTAGTTAATTTTCATGGTTTTACTTATAGCAAATGATAGCTTCGACATAAAGAAGTGCAAAATTAGATTTCAGAATCTTTTACTTAAACTGGTTCTATATGACTTACTCTTATCCCTTTGTATTGCCCATAATGATAGATAATGTAATTAGAGTTTGAGCTGATTGTTAGGCATTGGACCCGACACGTGCAAGGACTTTTTGGCTAAAGAAGTTAATCATATTTTGTTCATTTCACTAGCTAAAACAATTGCACTTTTCAAAGGAATGCATTTGGCGGTGGAAGTTAGTATTGAGGCTTTCAGCTTAGACTGTCACTCTACAAAATATTATTACAAAATTCACTTTTGATTAAGAACACATATTTGCAATCAAACTAATTGTTGGATTTCAAATTGCATATGTACATTTACAAATATGCCAATTCATGTTTTCATTTGAACTTGCTATACATATTCTATAACTATTTCGTTAGATAATGTTTTCATCTATTTCTAATGCTATTACACATGATTTAAATGGATAGATTAACTCGCTATTTCTCTCAAAAAACAAACAAAAATATGCAAGTTTGTAAATTTTTTTTTGGATGTTGGAGATAGTGACAGGTTTTTTGTGGCTTTCTATATAGTTTATAATTATTACAATTTTGGAAACATTAGCGCTACTCTTCATTTAATTACAACTACAACTATGCTACTATTAAACGGATAATGCACTCATAATGGATTCCCCATCTTTTCTGGGTTGGTATCATTACGTACAGATAATATTGGATAAAATTTCTTTTTCCAAATATGATATACTTGGGTTAACTTTATATATGAAATTTCTTTTCACAGCAAATTGTAATTGTTTTTATACTTATTATTTTTCGTATATTTCTATTCATTATGTATTTTAACATTTGTTGCTATGTATTTAACTAATGTTGTACACGTCCCTGGCTGTGCGTTGCACAGCCGAGTACCTCTACTATGAAATATGTTGACGGGTTATTTTGATATCAAATATTAACCCGTGTCACATAGTAGTGTCATTGGAGCTGTGGCAACCCGTATTCGTTTATCGTCCGGACAATCCATTACAGGTTCCTTTTCAATTTTAGCTGTTAATGTCCCAAAATTGCGGTTTCTGTTTTTAAATTCAAAATTTTTCATCTTTTAGTCTAATCCCCAATTTCCCCCCTTGCCATAATGAAACGTTCGGAGACATTTTAATTGCTTACGACGCGCAGGTTGGCCACCTGTTTCCTTAGGCGTCCAAGTAAAACTGAAAGGCCAATGAAAACATGCTTAGCACACGCGCCGTCCGTCACTGTAACACATTTTTCCCAATGTGCAACCCTACTTAGAAAGTACAAGGGCATTGCACGCCCAACCTGGCCACAGCCGTTCAAATTTCTCGCGAAGAAAGACGCCTACGCACCTACAAGGCCGCAACACTTAACGGCAAAGCTGTTCATAATCGCGGGTGGGGCGACAGGGATTTTGTGATAGGCTGCGCCGTCACAATATTCGTCCAAAATCCAACTCCAACAGCCGTGCGATGGGCAGGCTCCATCGCTACCGGCCACCGCGTGATGAACAACACTCGCAAGAACTGCTGCTTGATCGGAAAACCCACATATCACACATTTTCCTTGCACAGGGGGTAAATGTTGCAGAATCAATTGCTGCAATTACTTGTGCTTATTTTGCCCTAACTCCTCATTTGGTTTATACGTACATATAAATGGCTGAATTGGTTGTACATTAATGCACAGGAAGTCTATTCAATTTATCCTAGAGGGTCGTCAGTCGAAATTATGGAGTGGTGGAAGAGGCTGCCTCGTAAGGTGGCCGCGAAAGTTGTTAGTGCTGGGTTTGGGGATTTTCTGAGCCACTTGCCCCTGGCCGATAGGGATAGGAAGTTGCCTGTCGCACTTGCGGAGCGATGGTGGGACTCAACAAACTCCTTCCACTTGCCTTTCGGAGAGATGACACTTACACCCTTGGACTTCACCTGTATAACCGGTGTTGCAGTGGGCGGCTTGCCCATTCCGTGGGATTACAATGTTAGGGAAAATGCCAATTACATCAAGGAGCAATTGGGTTGGGTGCCAGCTTTTGCTTCTGCCGGTGCCATCAGAGTTACCGATATATTGTCATTCTACAAAGACAAGGCGATTGACGAGAACGACGACGTCCAGCTGGCACATCTGACTAGAGCTTTCTTTCTACACATGCTTGGCCGCACTTTACTTAGCAACACGGCCGAAACAATTAACCTGTGCTGTCTGCCTGCGCTGGAGGACGTAGATCGTATAGGGGATTATAACTGGGGAGGGGCGGGGATGGCAACCTTGTACAGATTTATGTCCGCCGTCTCCCGACGCCTGACGAAAAGCCTTGGCGGCTTTTGCTTCGTTTGGGAGGTAAGTCCAGAATTGCCTTCACTCTGTGTCAATTCCACATTTCCATGTTCCGTTACATAAACTTTTCTGTCAGTTAGTGTTCATCTCGAACGGTGGACATAATTTGTACGACCACGTGTAGGTGTGGGCTTATGAAATTCTTCAGTTAAGTCCGTATAAACTCAAACAGGACGAGAGGGACGTATTGCCCACAATGTGGCGATGGCGCTCGTGTAATAGAGCCAACCGACAATCACCGTCTACGGTCGAACATTTTCGCCGCGCAATTGACACCATTAACCCGGAAGACGTTAGTTCCCGTACTTAGAACATCCATTAGTTTCTACCGCTGAAGTGTTATTTTAATGTTATGAATTTGTTCCGCCTGTTGAACAAACCAAATGTACTTACGCAAGTATCGAATTGTGTGTCATAGGTCAACTGGCTGCCCTTCCCTGCAATGGCATTGCCGAGTCGGTATCTCAAATCCAAGGAACTAACTGCAACGAGATTGCTTTTGGATGGCCCCATGGGAAGATTTTACTACCTGGGCGAGAGGGTTATTAGGCAGGTGTATGCAGGTGTATGTGCAAAGCAACCTCCCCATCGGCCATCAGATATGTACAGCACTGATACAATTTCGGGAAACAGGCTACATGATGTGCTTCATGGACTGCCCATTGCAAGCCTATACCCTGATCCCCCTCCATATGCTACGTATGACGAGTTTGTGCGCAGCAGGCTAATGAAACCAATGACTTCCTCCACGTTGGCACCCAGTGGGAAGGAGTGCGTAATTCATATGTGTGACCAGTTGCCACTAAGTGAGGCTACAACACCGTCACTGAAACATCCAATTAATTACCCTCCCTGGTCTGTTTTGTGCATACAAACTGATGGATCACTGGAGCAAGAGGGCATTCACAGAGTTGGTGGCGATGTAATAGGGTTGCCTCTTCCATGTGCTGTTGGTGATGTGGTATGGCATTCTTCGTATTGTACTTCACCCGCCATTTAATTTGCGCAATTTGTGTTAATACACCCATTTGTTCCCGCTTAGGTGCCTAGACACTGGTACGAGGACCTGCTTGTTCAGTGCATGGGCCTGAGAAAGAAAGTCTTAGAAAAAAGTGCAGAAATATTTCGTTTGGCATCCAATGTGTCGGACAACTCACAAGTGCTGGACCAAAGGCTACGTCAAATACAGGTAATTTTGGAAACTGCATTCAAGCTCCAAAAGGCGACAGGGAAACGGTGCCTTCGCGGTGGAGTTGGTGGACGGGAATCATGTGTTTGTAAGCGTCCGAACACAAGTGCCGGGACGCAGACATTTACGGATGAGCTTGGTAGAGGCAAAGCTCACGAATGTCAGCGAATTCATAATGCCAAAGGCTGAGCACCCATGGCCCCTCCCCGCAAACAAGGATGTGTAGCCGGAGGAATGAGTATGCAAACTACTTGGGAGTCCCCACCAACAAAGCCAAGCTGTGAGCAATCGCCACGTGTGTTGTGTAACTCTGACAATTTTAAACTTTAACACAGAATATGTTAACAGTTATACCCACAACTAACTAATTTAGTCCTGTTCTTAATTTTCGTCTGTCCCAGATTGTTCTTCACCTGCAATTGAAGTTTGCAGTGAAATTAAATATTAGGTTAATCGCACTTTATCCCCTTTAAGTATATGCCGTTTCTCACTTTACCCCCCAACGTTCGTTTTTCCTCAGTCTACCCCAAAAACTAACAGTCAACTCTAATGCACATAACGGAATATTGAATAGACAATAATATCCTTATGAAAACACTAAACAACCCAAAATACCCATATATGCTGGTTTATGAAATGCAAGTTTCCAAAATTACCCCGGAATAATAGAGGGAAATTTCCCTCCATCTGGCACGGGACCAAAAAAAAAAAAAAAGACCAACTCTTTATATACCCATTATTGAATAAAAAACCAGCTCTTTATAACTTTCGTCCATTATACTCACAGAGTACCCATTTTTCTTAAATACTAATTTATTTGTCGGATAACATAAAAATAAACCCGTTGTTGAATAAAAGAGCCCCACTTTTCAAAGCTTTTGTTCATTATAAGAACAGAGTACCCATTTTTCTTAAACAAAAATTTAGTTATCGGATATAATAAAAATTAACTCGTTGTTGAATAAAAAACCAGTTCTTTATGGCTTTCCTCCATTACAACAGCATAGTAGCCAAGGTGCCATAAATAGAAATTTATTTATCGGATAAAATAAAAATAAATCCCTTATTGAATAAAAGACCAACTCTTTATACTTTTCATCCATTATACTCACAGAATACCCAAGGTGCCTTAAATAGAAATTTATTTATTGGATAAAATAAATTTAAACCCATTATTGAATAAAAAACCAGCTCTTTATAACTTTCGTCCATTATACTCACAGAGTACCCATTTTTCTTAAATACTAATTTATTTGTCGGATAACATAAAAATAAACCCGTTGTTGAATAAAAGAGCCCCACTTTTCAAAGCTTTTGTTCATTATAAGAACAGAGTACCCATTTTTCTTAAACAAAAATTTAGTTATCGGATATAATAAAAATTAACTCGTTGTTGAATAAAAAACCAGTTCTTTATGGCTTTCCTCCATTACAACAGCATAGTACCCAAGGTGCCATAAATAGAAATTTATTTATCGGATAAAATAAAAATAAATCCATTATTGAATAAAAGACCAACTCTTTATACTTTTCATCCATTATACTCACAGAATACCCAAGGTGCCTTAAATAGAAATTTACTTGTCGGTTAAAAATAAATTTAAATCCATTGTTGAAAAGTGCCCACATGCATGTCGGTTCTAAATAAAAAAAAATAGTTGTTTAAACTCTTTCTAACTTATTCAGGTATAGAACCAAATTAAAGACAATATTAACAAATTATTAATGAAAAATTCTTACATTGTAATTTGAGTAGCCGTAAAATCTTCTTTCCGGATTTTCAAGTGTCCAAGAGGTGCACAATGGTGCCTCTTTACCACATCCCCACATTTTTTGGGGTGATCTTTCAACATTATTTGAAACACTTTGTGACATTTTATGATGCTTTTGGTTGACAAAGAGAAATTTTAGGAACTTTGGAGAGAAATTTTAGGAACTTTGGAATTTGCTAAAATTTATGAGAAAAATTGGCTGCACAATACCACATTTTATAGAACCCAACCAACGGCTAATACCAACCAACGGCTCTTTGAGGGAAAAAGTAGGCTAAAAGCATCAGACACCATTGAGGGGCATTTTTGTCAGCTAAAACCAACGGCCCTTTTCGTATGGCAATTTTGAAATCTTGAAGTTTTTAACGGTGCAATTGCTGACGGAGGGGGTAAACTGAGGAAAAACAAACGTTGGGGGGTAAAGTGAGAAACAGCTTATACTTAAAGGGGATAAAGTGCGATTAACCCTTAAATATTTACAACAAAACAATTTAAATGAAACTTGTTGTTACTATAAATCTTCACATTTAATGCATTACATTTTTCCAGCTTATTTATATCATGACACAAAAGCCTTTTGTATCAATGCAACACGATATATAAGCAGGGTTTCAATTCACTGCGCTAGTTAACCAATTTCTCATATACAAACAAATTTACTAAAATTAAAATAGCGTATTTCAAAGTTGCGCTTCTGTTTCGAAGTCAATTACTCTTAAACAGCTAGTCCTTAACTCATATAATGGAACAAACCCGTAAAGAACTAGTATATTATAGCAAACAATTTATTTTGTTTACTTTAAAATGTTTCATTTATATTAAATATTTCAAAAAATGCTAGTTTTCCTTTCGTAAACATCTCTCATTCCATATATTTGAATTGTATTTGCAAATTTTTAAGTATTTAACAAAATACTTCAAATATTTATAATGAAATGTTCATACAAAACGTGGTACTTCATTCATGTAATACACAAAAGCCATAAAGAGTTGGTACTTTATGGGACATTTCCTTTTTAAACTATTTTTGACTTATATTACGTAGATAACCTACCATTTTTTTGTTTCATAACAAAAAAACTGTACCATTTTCTAAAAATGGTGCCTTACTCCCTAATCCAGCTTTACTTCATGTATTACTCTCTAAGTTTGTGACATTGTTGTTAGGCTTCAGTAATCACTGTAGATGCCTTTTTCCCCAACTAAATGGTAAATAATAATCCCCAACATCACTAATAAATCCCAACTTCATACCATATATTTGTAATTTTCGCCTTCATGATGTCAGCTAAGGGACCCAATAACTCAAAGGCAACGGAGGTCAGTCAAATTTTTACAACCTCAGGGGGTGCCATTGAAAGTGTCACAAATCTCAGGGGAGGTTTCTTAAATTATCCCTAATAAATATATTACAAACCACATCGTAATTGATAGTTATTGGCTAATTAAATATATTAGTACAAATGTATTAGTAAAGTTACTCGAACTAATTAATAATTTCTATTAGTACATTTGTATAATTAGTAGTATAATTTATAATATTAATTATATTACATAAATTAATATACATATATACATATAACTGATAATACCATTGTTATTGGTGCACTGAAGAGACGCATAAGCATTGTGAGCAATGAAAGTAGATCGGGAGAAACAGATGTTACTGTTCCTACACCTGAATGGAACGATGGGCAAGAGAAAAGGCGTTGGGCCTTTTCGGTCATTGGTTTGGATAGCAATGAGAGGAACAAACAGCCCATATCGTAAAAACAGTTTATAGCAGCAGCGTAAGGCACCAGTTTACAAAAGCTGGGCAACTGAAGCTGATTCCCAAGTACCCACTAAGGAAACGTCTATCCCACCAAGAGATTTTGCGCAACATACGCTTCCACTTAATTTCCTATTTACAAAAAAGGAACAACTTTGGTTCCTCTAATAAACAATTTGTCAACTACTTACTCTCCTATTAACCTATAAACAACAGTTACCTGCTTCTGAGGGTTGCTCGGGATTAAGGTTCGTATAAACTGTCAAAAAGGCTTACTGGCTTGACAGAAAGAATATTACCCAAGTGCAGTAGCACTATTTGCTACTGCACTGCTTACGACGCAACCTTCGGTGGAACTACAATGACTTACCCATGGCCTAGCAACCTTGAATACTCTTCACCCCACCGATACATAACAAAAGACAATCCCTCAAGCCGGTGTTGCTCTGTAACCTGTCTGTCGTCACGGCTGCTACTTCCATGCACAACCATACCATCTCTTTCAACCTCTGCATTTCACACATTGTATAAGAATATATAATAGGATTTACACACGCAACAGCAGTGAAATAAGAACAACAATGCCATTTACCAACAGGTACTGCATCAGTACAATGACTGTTTACTACCTTTCAGTGGCTGTCGTCATAACACCTTACAATGGCCCATGACACATTCAAACTTACATTATTTACACTTCAATGGTAACGGAATCACATTTTTTTAAACACCACCACAACCTGTACCCAGCATACCCCCACATTCACGAATACCTTGTAGCCTTCTCATGCTCAAAACAAATTAATGCGAAGGAAAGATACAAACCGTTCCCCTTCTACAGTTTCGTACTTGTTTCATGGAAACACTACTCTTGCACCTCTACTCACCAAAACCTGCCTTATTTATTGCGTAACTGCAAACCGAAGCAAGGCCTCCAGTAGTGCCTCATCTTTCTCCTGGACTTCTTTGTTGGCCAACTGTGTCCCTTCCACCGCTACCCTGTGGTTGTGGTACAACCACAGGTCCTCTCCATTCGCCTGAGTCGCTCCAGCCCGTACCAATTTCAAATGATTTTTCCAGCGAGTCATCCAAACAATTTTCCATATAATCATCATGAACTGCTGTGTTGTGCGAATTCTTTTTGTATGGGCATGTTCGTTGGTTGTGCCCTGCCTGCAATCTTCAACCCATATATCACATGTCAAATAATTTGTGACTACAAGTAATCACGTCAACTAAGCACAATGCTAACATTACACCACTTCAACTTTCTTGCATTGCCAACAACTTTGGATGCACATTTAATTATGTTTTTATTTGCTACTGTTGATAATAAGAACGAAAAATACCCACTTCTTCATTATTACCTTCACTGTCCACTTCATGTATTATATCAATTAACTACTGTATAACTACGTATGCAATTCCGATAGTACCTGCAATGACCACACTTTCTTTTCTTCTTTGCTTCTGCATGCTTGTGATCACCTTTACACCGTGACACCCTGGGATCTAACAGCCCGAATGTTCTTCTACTTCTATCGTTCCTCACTCTTGAATCCATTGCAAATCCGTCTCCCCCATATCCCCTGTCAATCCACTTCTCCTTTAGGTCCACGGAATGCTTGTCAAACATCTGCTGCAGGTCATTAAACGCGTCATCCATGTAGGAGGCATAGTAACACATAGTATTACAGCTGGACTTTAAAGTGCCATATCTGGCCATTTGTGTCAGTTGTTCGTCTGCAACAAATGCTTTCATTCCATTATTACTACAGTAAACTCCCTTTGTCCACCGCTTCGAAATGCATGCTTCTGGGATCCTGTTCATTCCTTCTACCACCATCACGCGAAACATGTGAGCACAAGGAATCCCCTTTGACTCGAATTTCATGCAAGAGCAGATTAGATTCTCCATTGACCTATCATAATCCACCCTCCAACTTATTCCGTGTCCACCATATTTCGAGTAATAATACGTACGACTCCCTCCATCCTCGCTCCAGCCCTCAGAAATTAGAAGTCCTTGCCTGTTCAAATGCTTCCTCACCATGAAGAACACATTCCTTGTAAACACCTCCGCTGCGCTCCACTCTAATTCGGGCAGGATTGTGGTTAAGACTGGTTTTGTGTTTTCGCTTGTGTGAATTGCTTTGCTCTCAGTATGTCGAAGCCACGCTATTGCCAAATCAAAACTTCTAACGAATTCATATAGTCGCATTTTTTCATTCAAGTACTCATTCAAAAAAGCATTCATTTTCTCACACCTTTGAGTACTTCTCATACCTGCAAAAAAATTACCGCGTAAATAGGCCTCTGCCCATAACCTTCTCCTACGGTATAACTCCTTCACCCACTCATTCTCTACCACCCCACATTCATTAACCAACCTAGCCCACCGATCCTCAAACTCAAGAGTGCTACACTTTCTCTCCATCAGGTTATACAACCTGTTATTAAACTCCTCGCAGCGAATATTACTCCGTGCATTTCTATGCAAGTGCCACGAACATAGCCTGTGACAAGCATCTGGGAGAAGATTCTTTATGGCTCTTCGCATTGCACTGTCCCCATCTGTCATCACTGCTACTGGCTTTCTACCTTTCATAGCCTCTACAAATGTACTTAGCACCCATTCATATGTTTCAATCCTCTCATCTGATAGCAGGGCACAGCCAAAAATAGTACTGTTCAAATGGTTGTTTACCCCTGCAAGTACAACTAGTGGCTTGCGGTATTTATTTGTTTTGTATGTTGTATCAAACACCAATACATCTCCAAATACACTGAAGTCCGCACGAGATTTAGAATCTGCCCAAAACAACCTTGCCAATCTTCCTTCGTTATCCACATCATATTTATAAAAGAACATCTCATCGGCATCCTTCTTCGCTGCCAAGAACCCAAGTGCCCCTTCTGCATCGCCATTAAAAATATCTTTTCTACGTTCCTCGTCCATTCGGTTATACAGATCCTTAATGCAAAATCCCACGTTACTATACCCTCCAGCTTTGATAACAAAATGTTTCATTATCTGGCATATTCTGGCCCCAACCAACTTTAGACTTTTTGCCTGCGCATATTCTGCATCGCTCACTTTTCTATGCGACCTAATGTGTTGCACACTTGCCTCTGATGCCAGCGGGTGATTGTGCTCCATAATGAAGCGTGTCACCACATACTTTACCGATTCTATGTCATATTTCACGCGAAAGCAAGCCCCACACCCGGTTCTTGTGATTGGTTTTGCTTCTCTTTTCCGGTCTTCATAATTAAACCACTTTTCATTCCTATAACCTTCACAGCAACATACCCATTTTCTAAATCTTGAAATGCCATCTGCATCTCGTTTGCCATTACTTTTACGAATCCCAAATCCGCTTAGTTTCGCATACAAATTATAGAATTCCCCAGCTTCTTCTTCCGTGTCAAATGTTAATTTCATTACGTCATCCACGCCTATTGCGCCCACCAATTCATTGGCCTCCTCATCTTCGTGTCCTCCTATTGAACCACCGCTTTCTTCAATGAATGTGTGTCGGTCACACTCAGGTTCTTGGTTAAGGTCAAATGACCTTAACCTGCCGCAACCATCCATCCCCATTCTTCCGTTCTCTGTTTCCTGCACCATGTCATGAGTTTCAAAGTTATGGACAAAAGTACTCACCTTTGATTTCTCTACTTCTGTTCCACGCCGCTGCATTCTTTCACCACAGCTTCGGAAGGGCCTTCCTCAGATATATGTACCGTCACCGCCTGCGCCTGAATTTACGCCAGTAGACACCACCTCTGTCTATTCCGCCTTGACTTCTTCTTTACCAAATTTTTGCCTTCGTCCGACCTCACCACCTGTCTGCAAACACACCCATCACTGCGGGCCCCAACATGGCTGTGTGTTTAGTACCTATTACGCTTCCTCTTCGGTGGCCCCACCATGGCTTTGTTTAGTACACAAAGCTTCGTCTTCGATGTTTTATACAACAAAACCGGCACCGGCGTGTTAATTTTTATGCTTTCCGATAAATAATTTTGTATTCAACGAAATTGGGGTCTCCTGACTGTCTGATGGACGAATGCCGTAAAGCGCTGGTCGTTTATAAGACAACCGTTTTAACTACATTTTATCCCATAACCCAACATTTGTATTTAAGGCACGTTGGCAACTCTGTCACTGTAATGGTTGACAGGCACAAAGAGCTGGTCTTTTACTCACCAACGGGTTTTGTTTCATTTTATCCGATAAATCAGTCTGTCTATATGGCACCGTCGGTATTATGTTGTTGTAATGGAAGAAAGCCAAGGGGAGCTCAAACTTTTAAACTGACACACCCGTTTCAATATAATAATGGTCCTCAAAATGGATTTAATCTTTAGTTGTAGTGCAGGAAAGCCATAAAGAGTTGGCTCTTTATTCAAAAATGCATTTGTATTTAAAATTTTCTATTCGCTAACATTTGTATTCGACGAAAATGGGTAGTCCGTTGTTATTATGGACGAAAGTGTTCAAAATTGGGGTTGTTTTAATAAAGTTAACGGGTTCATTTTTACTACTTAGGCCATTATATTTATGTTAATTCCATTTCATCCCAATGCATTTTCAGCTTGTGCTGTACGCTACATTTCCAATGTCCAAACCGCGGTTATAGGTCATCACTTCCTTTTCTACAATTATTCCCTTTTGCGTCCGTACTTGTCAGATTGCAACGTGGAGGCTTCTTTGCCATATTTT
The DNA here is from genome assembly GCF_003713205.1 of Coffea eugenioides. Taxonomy (NCBI): domain Eukaryota; kingdom Viridiplantae; phylum Streptophyta; class Magnoliopsida; order Gentianales; family Rubiaceae; genus Coffea; species Coffea eugenioides. The sequence continues at coordinate 15,007 of NW_020863911.1, forward strand.
TTGCTTTCCACACCTGTTTTCTGAAGTTGCGAATGCACTACAGAAATTACCCGATATTCTGTTTTTAACTGGTACAGAGAATTCAGAATTTAAGGCTCTTAGTTTTGTAAGGTAACCAAGTTTTGCATTATCTTCACTTACATACACATCTCAGCTCGTAATCAACCTGTTTGTGTTAATCAGAAAATCTCTTCTCCTTGTTCATCTTGTAACTCTTATATAAGCCTCCAACAATACTGAATAAGTTTTTATTTCTTTATCTGGTGCTTTTATTCCACACAAATTTTGCTAATAGCTTGAGCTTTTAAATATGTGTGTGTGTGTGTGTGTGTTTTTGTGTTTATGTGGCAAGGGATTTATATTCTGATCTGGTACTGGATTCTTTGTTTTATACTTGGAAAGAGATTGTTTGTCCAATACATTAGTAGATTCCTTCCATCTCTACCTCTTTTTCATGACTTCAGAGATATCATCATTTCTGAAATATCTCATACACGTCCAGACTAGAATAAGCAAACCGATGCTTCTAAATTCTTGGTTCTTTGGATCTTGAATTTCCCTTTCTGTTTATTGAGCAATTGGATATGGAATTTAAATCAAAGAAGAAGAGCTGCGAGATGAAAAGTGACAATATAAGAAGCGTAAAATCGATTAGCAATGCATCCGTACACACATATATTTGACAATCATCAATGATGAACCATATTAAGAGATTATTGACCTCAAAAAGATCGGCATGGAGGAAGCATGTATAGAGTCAAAAGTACTTTTTACCAGATGTTTGTCTGTTGGTCGATTTGAAAACTGAAAGTTCAAGTTATCAGTACTGGGGGCAAGCTTTCCTCATGTAGTTGCCAATCTCATAACAGGCTCCGCCAATTCTTTCATTGTACTGTTATCTTGACATTGTAGTGTACATTATCTTTATGCAGTTCTGACTACTTTTGACAGCTCATCCGGATTTGAGAACTGAAAATCAACATCTAGTTTATGGACATTAGAGTGGTAATCCCTGATTTCATCTAACGAAATCTCTAAATCTTAAATCTAATTAAAGATACAAAACTAGAAAACACATTAAATCTCAAATTCTACTATTTTTACCTGTCTTACCCAGCAAATCTCAAATTCTGGTTTCACCAATGCCCACAAACACATTAAAGAGGCACGGACATGTTGACTTGGGTGTTCAATAACTATTGAGACCTAAACATCATTATTAAGCTTAATTTTACTTAATCTTAAATTGCTAAATCTTATCAAATTTTACTCGTAACAACTCCTTACTTTTGAAAATTTTTGTGTGAAGACTTCAATAACTATTACGACCTAATCTTAGTTGATGTAGCTCATCTACTTATTAAATGTAATGCTAACTCATTGCTTTGATGTAGCTCATCTACTTATATTTTTGTGTGCATGGAAACCAAACCATTGGAACTACATTATTCCGACATATTTACTCACAGAAAAGTGTGGTAGAGTACGTATTTACTCACAGTAAAAAATTTTGAATTCATCACAAAACCTGACTAGGATTGACACAGAGGTTTTCGTCTTAATTAGTACCACTTGTTTCTTGTTCAGAATGGTTGATGGGGTTTATTTTCAGTGGATATAGCCCATGTGATATATACTGCGAAGCATCAACTACGAATTTATAATTATTGAAAGTGCAGAAAGGAAGCAACCACACTTTTCTGCCCTTTATATACCGCTCTGTGAACTGAGACTTGAACCATCAAACTTGCCTAGGAGATCTCTAGCCAGTTATTTGTAGCTCGAAAATTCAGCATTGAGAAGAAATGGAGAAAGCATCAAAAAAGCTGATACTATTTGCTTTCTTTGTGATTGCTTCATGTAAGTCTTTCCCTCCTGCATGCACACACAAATTAAAGAAAAATGTTTCCACATCCCATGAAAGTTAAGGTTCTTACATATATATATCTTTGCAAAATGCAGAATTTGCCTCTCCTAAGATTTTAGAAATCATTTTATATTCCACTGAAATTCTAAAAGTTCTCAATTATATTCAATTATGTACGTAGATGTTAGACTTCCTCACCGAGCTTTTTGCATATCTCAACTTCTGGTTCACCCATAGCACACAAACACGCTAAACAAGCACAGACACGTTGACATTGGACTTCAGTAACTATTGAGGCCTTATGATCATTATTAAGGTTAATTTTGTTTAATCTTAAATTGCTAAATCTTATCAAAATTTACCCGTATCAACTCCTTATTTGAAAATTTTAGTGTGAAGACATAGAAACTGCTCATGATCTACAGGGACATTAGGCATTCGAAATAACTTGAGATACAATGAAAAACGAACGACATATAAACTATTTGACGAGTTAACCAATATGATTGGTGTAGTTTAAACTATAAACTATTGAACTGAACTTGCAAAATTCATTTGCAGTGGTCATAGGGGGACCAATAGCAAAGGTGGAAGCCTCAAGAGTCCAACCAGCTGAGGCTGAAGCTGAAGCTGAAGCAGAAGCTATAGCTGAACAATTGATAACAACTCTGGAGTCAACTTTAACTGATACTGTACGACGTTGCCCTTTCCCATGCTCTACTGGTGGCGAGTGTCTGAATTTTCTTTGTGGCAAGACTAGATGTGAATATATCAAATTCAGTCGCCTCAAACGCTGTGTCTAGTTTCTCCATAATTATCACTTGATTTCATCTCTTGTAGAACCAAGGGATTTGTAAGGCGCCTTCAATAATAAAGCATGTGAGAAATCATATGCAGTAGTGTCATGTATTAAGCGCCGATATGTACTTTTCTTGATGTTGTTCACTTTGCTCTTTTGCTTGTATTTGTCTTTCACAGTACAGTGTACGTTTGATTTGGGTCATCCTGAAATAAAGTTGATTGTTATCTATATTGGCATTTATTTGGTACACGGATGAGAGGCCTTGAATCTTTATTTTGATCATTTAATCTGGTCTTTAGAAGTTACTGTTAGATTAAACATTTTAAGTCTATGCCCTACAAGTTGTGGATCAAGTTATGCTATTGTTGTTAAACATAACGACTCAAATTGACGAAAGGGTTAGGATTATATGGTTTAATTAGTTGGAAGGGTAACTTATCAATTAATAATTATAGGGTCAAAAGTTAAATTTCGTAACAGTTTGAGAGCCATTGAAATATTTTACCTGTCTTTGTATGTATAAGTGTGCATGGTCATCAAACCGCTGGAACTAATTAAAGAAGAAAAAGGTTGTAATTCCAAAGCCTTAAACCATTTTTGCGGACCTAACTTGCCTTGTGATGGATAGGAAATCTTATACATATGAAGAAAGCTTTTCGGTCAAATGGTACTTTCTATCATGTGCATAACCAATTGACAAACAAGTGATACAGTCAATTTGCAACCGGCACCATAGTTGATTGATAACAATAAAAAGGAAAAAGTAATCATTGTGATATTTTTCTCTCAACTAATCTATCAAATTAAAATCTTTTTATATTTCTCTATCTTCTTACTTATTTGAATTAATTTTTGGGATAATTGACGGGTATTTTACATATACGTACAAGTTAAAAAATCGAATTACACCCGTTCACTGTAAGTATACAGGTCAACTAGTAGTTTATGATATATATCGGGGCGATCCCATAGGGAAAAGTGAACAATTACCGGTATTACTAAAGCTTCTATATTATTTAGACTATCAATGAATTATAAAAAATTTAACCTACTGAAATTATACAAAATGACAAATAAAAGCTCCTTAAGTTGTGGTATCCTTAACTACTCATGCAAGTGTTATATTTGGATCATTGAGTACTACATCTAAGCTAGTTATGGTGTAATTTTCTTATGTATTTGAATCCTACTTTCTTAGTGAATCAATTATACTTATAACTAATCCATACATATTCTCATGGTTATGAAATTGGCTACAAGTTGATTTCTTCAGTGAAATTACATGAAATGAATCACTAAAAACTAGGAGATCTCTAGCCAGTCATTTGTAGCTCAAAAATTCAGCATTGAGAAGAAATGGAGAAAGCATCAAAAAAGCTGATACTATTTGCTCTCTTTGTGATTGCTTCATGTAAGTCTTTCCCTCATGCATGCTCACACAAATTAAAGAAAAATGTTTCCACATCCCATAAAAGTTAAGGTTTCTTACACATATATATTTGTAAAATGCAGAATTTGCCTCTCCTAAGATTTTAGAAATCATTTTATATTCCACTGAAATTCTAAAAGTTCTCAATTATATCCAATTATGTACGCAGATGTTAGACTTCCTCACCGAGCTTTTGGCATATCTCAACTTCTGGTTCACCCATAGCACACAAACACGCTAAAACAAGCAAAGACACGTTGACATTGGACTTTAGTAACTATTGACGCCTAATGATCATTATTAAGTTTAATCTTGTTTAATCTTAAATTGCTAAATCTTATCAAAATTTACCCGTATCAACTCCTTATTTGAAAATTTTAGTGTGAAGACATAGAAACTGCTCATGATCTGCATAGGCATTCGAAATAACTTGAGATACAATGAAAAACGAACGACATATAAACTATTTGACGAGTTAACCAATATGATTGGTGTAGTTTTAAACTATAAACTGTTGAGCTGAACTTGCAAAATTCATTTGCAGTGGTCATAGGGGGGCCAGTAGCAAAGGTGGAAGCCTCAAGAGTCCAACCAGCTGAGGCTGAGGCTGAAGCTGAAGCTATAGCTGAACAATTGATAACAACTCTGGAGTCAACTTTAACTGATACTGGAGGAATTTGCCCTTCCCGATGCTATACTGATAGGCAGTGTCAAACCCCACTTTGTCGCAAGACGAGTTGTGAACATGTCGACTACAGTGCCATCAAAAAGTGTGTCTAGTTTCTCCATAATTATCTCTGGATTTCATCTCTTGTAGAACCAAGGGATTTGTAGGGCGCCTTCAATAATAAAGCATGTGAGAAATCATATGCAGTAGTGTCATGTATTATGCGCCGATATGTATTTTTCTTGATGTTGTTCACTTTACTCTTCTGCTTGTACTTGTCTTTCACTGTACAATGTACGTTTGATTTGGGTCATCCTGTAATAAAGTCGATTGTTATCTATATTGGCATTTATTTGGTACATGGATGAGAGGCCTTGAATCTTTATTTTGGTCATTTAATCTGGTCTTTAGCAGTTACTGTTAGATTAAACATTTTAAGTTTGTGCCCTACAAGTTGTGGATCAATGAAGAACTTCATCTTTGTACTGAACTTAGTACTAATTTTTATTTATTTATTTTGACAAAAAAGAGTTTATACCTTTTGATAACTTGAAAGTTTTTTATTATAGGAGGAGCATCTTACCTACCAACTAAGCTGTATTTTAATAACTTGGTCAATGTAGATAGAATTTAGTATTGAAAATTTGATGTTTTCCAAGGGATAATTAAAGTTTAGGTGTCTTTTAATTGTTATTTAATTCAATTCTTAACCGTAGCTCTTGGATACATACCTGCTTAATATTATCATGTTTGGAGGCTTAGGCACACGTGATAACTTAGGCACACGTGATAACCAAAATTTTTTTAATCTGTTAGGGACCAAAATCACTCGTTTTAATTCTGAAAGACTAAAATTTTACATCAGTAATATATAAGGGATGATTGGTTCAATTTTCCCTTTCAATTTCTAATGGAACAAAACTATTGAACTTATCTGTATGTTCGTAAAACATGCTAAGGGAATAGCCGCCAATCTTATTTCAATTCCTTTCCTTCTCAACTAAAAACGTTAAACTTTTCTGCCTCCAAACTCTCTCCTTCTCTCTCATCTCTTGTGTCAACAAATCCTCTTCTTTGGGGTATGTGTACAGTGTTCCAAATAACAAATTATGTGAGAAATCATATGCGGTGTCACTTTTTAAGAGGACTCAAGTTAAGTCGAGTGGCAATTTTAAACACGTACAGCACCATTCTTGAGTGCTGCCCAAACTAAAATTGATGTTAGTAAGGGTACTCTCACGATGGAATTTAATGGAGAAATAGTCCACTTTAATTTTTTTTTGATACAATTAAACATCCTGTTAACTCTCATTCTGTGTTTACTATTCATGCTACTAATCCCTCTGTGCAAGAATTTTCTGAGTTTGCTTGTAGGGATAAATTCAAAGTTGTTGTGAACAAGTATCATGGAATGAACGCAATTCATGGGGTGAAAATAGGGTAAAAATTAAGGAAAAATGTTGCACTCAATGGCTATTTGGATCCCGGAGGAGGGTCACCGATTACAAGAAAAATTGAATTACATCCAGACTGAAGAGTGGTGTATAGTGTCTAGCCAAAGACATTAAAGAAAGGCGCTACTTGGAAGGCAATCCAAGGATTTCAATTGTATTTTATTTCATATTTGTGTGTTCAAGATCAGTGGGTTTAGGTTCCTATTGACAAACAATTTTTATTGTAGGTCATGGGTGTTTCTGTGCAGTTTTATTCTGGGTTGGAGGCAAAAATTTGTGGACAGAAGACTTCATGTTACAAGGCGTGCCAGCACCTTGTACTCACCGCACATGGACATTTGTAAAATTTGGTGAACAGAAGACCTCGACCTCCAAGGCGTGCCCACGCTTTCCAACCTTTGCAACAACGAAAGTCAAAAAAAAATTGACCAGGACCCTCTCTAACCCCACTTTTCTACTTTTCTCTTTTCTTGTCTTGTCTGGTTTTTTCAATTTCCTTTGTCTTAGTTTCTACTCTTCAATTTCCTTTGTTTTGTCTTAGTTTCAGTTTCTTTTTTTCCTCTTTTCTTGTTAGTCCGCCGCGCACAATGCGCCGCTACGGCGCACTCCTCCTGCTAGGGATTCCCAATACCGTGCCCTCCAAAATTCTATCCGTGAATCAGGTGTTGGACTGGATGACCGTTTTGCAGCGCTGCAGGTTTACCCCCGTATTCAGACAGAGAATTAGGCAGCTTTCTTTGCTCATATTGGATTCCAGCCGCCTCATCCGCCTCCTCCTTAGTGGTTCGCTGCGTCATCTTAGCTGTCAGGGAAGTTTTGTCCCTTTATACTTACAATCTATTTGTCTTTGCTACATTGAGGACAATGTAGGTTTTAGGTGTGGGGGGGGGATGGTTTCTATTATTTCTTTTTGCTCGAGAAAAAAGAGAGGAAAAATGAAACATACAGAAAACGAAAAAAAATAAAAAACAAAAGAAAAAATTGTAGTTAGTGCCTTTCTTTTTATTTCTATATTTGTTAACTGTTATGATGGATTGCACAATCAGGGTGCACGGATATGTGGTCATATATGCTAGCTATGCATTTTGATTTTCCTTGGCAATATCGTTGAATGTTGAATATGCTGGACTTGACCCATTCTTGAAACTTTTGGGAGCTTTTGAGCCATGCACGAGCACGTTACTCTTGTTTGCTTCTGATAAGAGTTTATTTTACGTATTTTTAGTGTGTTTTATTAGTTAATTTTGGTTTGATTATTTAGTATTATAACTAAAATAACTAAGGTTTTGGTAAAAAACTACATTTTATGTTAAAGTGGCTAAACATTGCATTTTATGGATTTTTATGGTAAAAACTTCATATTTTGTAGGTTTAATGATTCAATCATCAAATGAAGTGCATTGAGAAGATATTTGGATGATTGATGATGGATTAAAGTGGTGAAAATAAAATATGAAGTGTAAAAGGAAGAACTGCAATTTGAGGACAAAAATCAAGAAAAGTCAGCTTTGACAACTCAGACACATTTTCGTATTTTGACTATATCAGGAGCTACAATGATCGGATCAAGGTGATCTTAGTACCATTTTGAAGCTAAGAGATATATCTACATTTGGTATGAAGACATCAAAGTCCAATTCAGCCGTTTTCTTGGTCAAAAGGTCGAAACACAGAAACTTATCTGGATGGTCGAAAGCTGAAGCCCAGAATTGACCAGTCTATGGTATTTTGACCATATCTCCGTCCACCGATCTCCAAATTAGATGATTCTTGAAGCA
>NW_020863912.1:0-78579 GCF_003713205.1 Coffea eugenioides
GGAACTAAATAGAGATATTGATTAATTAATTATTAATAATATTAATAACAAATAAAAAATGAATTACTATTGTTGTTTATTCTTATCTTTTTATTTCACTGCAAATAACAATTGTTAACTTTTCTTTCTTATGTGATATATATAATAAGTTACTTTTGCTATAAATAATTGAGTAATAGTATACTCTAATTAGTTTATAGGTACTTAAATTGTTGAATTACTGGATTAGTACAGCTATGATATAAGCTACATATATTTTATAATAACAAAAAGTTTATGATAAATTATTAAGAATGAATTTTACAAATAAACGAATTAAAAAAGTAATTTAAAAAATATTAAAAATTTTGATGTAAGTCTTTTAGCACGGGAGGGAAACATTGGCTAGTTCCATGAGAGAAGGGGAAAAAGAAGAAAATAAAAGGTAAAAGAAATGGGAGAAAAGGCAAAAAATGGAAAAAAAGAATAGAGAAAAAAAATTTAAGATAGGAAGGGTAGTGTTGTCCAACCATATAATTTAAGAGAGCAAAATGCTTATTATTATAGTTTAGAGAGTAAACTGCAACTAGCCATATAGTTTGTGAGGGATTTTTTGCATTTAATCCTAATTAAATTTTAAATTAATCTTTTCTACACTGACAGTGTATACACTATCAGCATTGAATGCATGATAACTATATAAAATTTGGATTTAAAATTCAACTTTTGCACACATATTATAAATCCAACAGTAATATACATTATAAGTATATATAAGATTTACTCTTAAAATTTATGTATTTATGATGTAAGTAATATTTAAAATAATTTTTCTATCTAAACACATCCCAATTTCAATATTTGTCCTCCCATTTTTGCCCTGACATCCGCACTGCCGTTTGCCTTCATGCGGAGAAGTTCGTATGAAGGCTACGACGTCCAAGTCCGGTAGCCTTCATACGTCCAAGTCCTTCAAATCGTAGCCCTCATACGTCCAAGTCCTTCAAATCAAATTCCGCTTCCCATAAAAAGCGCAAAGTTGACAACATGGTGTCAGCAATCACCATCAAGGCTAGTTGCCACACCCGGTTTCTTGGCCCTCACGTTTCCTCATTTCTTCGCCCCGAGGAATCCTGCCAGACATGATGAGTTGTTTCTTCCCTCCAAATACTATTGGTACGCATCCCAGGTACAGATCGTCTGGCTGTGGGATCACCTCATTAGGCCCAAATCGTGTGATCGATTCTGTTCTCGTTAACAATTTCTGGCTTCTTGGTGGTGTTGGGGTCAGGATCCAGTGGAGGACTAGTCAGTTATCAATGCAGGGGATACCCCACTGAAAAAAAAAAAAACAAACTATAGATACTTTTATAGTACCATATATATATATATATGTATATATGTATACATATAGGGGCCCGTGATACTGCACAGCAAGAATTTTATTGAGCAATTTTGTATAAATTGTCAAAATTACCCTCACAAGTCAACTTGAGTGTTTATCATTAGACCTTAATTCAATGGTAGGAAAATCTCTCTAAACTTTTTCTATGCATTAGGTGAGCGTTCAAATCTCGTCCAATTTATCACCCAAGAAATATAATGTCTTTTATTTTTAAAATATTCAGAAAGTACAGTAATAGCGCATTTGTCTGATTTGGTACTTCACCTCAAACTCTCACACGAGCCTCTCTAGACTTAAAAAAAAAATAAACTCTGAGTATTTATTGCAATTTTTGTGGTCAAGATTGGTCCGAATTCACTACGCCGGAACAAGGCTTTCTCACTTTTTAGTTCTTCTTTCTCTCTTCTCAGAAAGAGCTTCACCTTACTGGTTATTAACTTTTTTTATTGTTCATCTTCACCTAAACGTTCTCAATTTATTTTGATATTTCTGCTTCATTGTTTACTTTTATTTTTGTGTCCAACAAAATTAAAAAAGAACAAAATTACAGGAACCCATTGTACTTAAATCCTAAGCATAATTACACCAACCTCCCCTAAGTTTTTGACTATTTCATAGAGCTCCCCTTAAATTTTTAAAATTACAGATACCTCCCTTACTTTTACTATTTATATAACAATGTAGATCCAATAAACTAGATTTTATTTCAAAAATCCTATAATGCCCTTTTGTACAAAACTAAAAGAGAAAAATACAAAACACTCAATCAATTTCTTCCATACTTTGCACAAATCCACTACCTAGTCCCTAACAACTATCCCAGTAGAAACTCCAATTCCAAATCCAAATAGTAGTCAAAAAGATCCTAAATTGTGTAGTATAGTATTCAATTTGTCTTGTCACAAAAAAAAAAAAAAAAAAAAAAAAAAATACACACACACATGCCCCCTCCATTGACAACCAATTTCATACTCCGAATTTAAATCTCAATGCCCTAACACCTTTCTAATATAAACTAATCTAACCTAGAACTACTGTTGTTACAATTTCATATTCTTAAAAATATTAACATCTAAGAAGTAGAGAATAAATTCTACCTCTACAACAAAATCATAACTAACAATTACTAATCCAACTAAAGAAATCCTTATTTAAATTATTGACATTTTACAACAATTTTTCTTGGTAACAGACAAAATATGACAAATTCTAAATGTTTGGTCTTTTTTCTATTTCAATCATCAATTTTATTATTTATTTATCTATCACCATGAGTCTCTTCATTTCCTTCTAGTTTGACACATAACCTGCTCCTCTATTAATTTTATAATTTCAATTTTTTAATATCCATAAAATTGAATATAATAAAGGGTATAGTAGTATAATATCTAGGAAATAAAGGAGCTAAAATAGACACAAAATGGAGAAATAGGATTTCTTTTGTAAATCTATTGCTTTAAGTTATACATTTTTATACATTTTCTACCAAGTGGAGGGCATTATAGGTATTTTACTACATCAAGGGATATAACTGTAATTACTTAAACATGAAGGGAGCCAAGTGAAATTGTCAAAAATATCAAGGGAGGTTTCTAAAATTATCCCTAAATCCTATCCTAGCAAATCAGAATAGCAAATGGCATATATAAAAGTTAGGGAAGATTAATTGATTTTAGAACTATTCTAATTATCCCCAAAAACAGATTGAGAGAAGAAAAGGTCGTACAACCCATTGTAAGAAAAACCATAAGATAACATCAGATACATAAACAAAACTATTGTGTTTGGATTGCATTTTTTAGGATTTTTTTGTAGAAAAATTACTGTAGCGATTTGATATATATGAGAAAAAAAAAGGTAATAGAAAAATATGATCACGGAAAACGATAAAAATGGCTGGCCAAACGAGGCTGGCCGTCAATATTCAATTATGGGTGCAAGTACAGAAAACTATCTAAAATCAAACCAAATAGTAAACCATATCTAAAGATCGGAAAAGATCATTCTCGAATAAGAATTCATGTACATGAAATCAAAAGTTTGAGTAAGAAAAAGACACAAATGAAAAGCTATGGATCAAATTTGATGAAGATGGCTGTTCGAATGTTCTTTTTTTTTTTTTTTTAAGCGTTGGTGCAGACAATGGTGAGTTGAGGCGGTGGTAGTGGCGGTGACTGTCGGGTTTTGGCCTTTGGAGAGGAACGGGAGGTGGTTGTAAATTATTGCCCTTTACTATGCATGAATTAGAAACTAACAATCCAAACAAGGCAAATCTTTTCCTTCCTTTTTTGTGTGAGATATAAAAAGATAATGATTTCAATTATTTCTATCTTGGTTTTCATTGGATCAGGATAAGTCCAAAATTGAGGCAATTTCTCACTCTTAAGGTCACGCATTATACGTCCGAATACAGGGCACTAACATGGATACCTTTTTCTTTAATTACCTTCTTTTACATATGGTGACAATTTGGAGAAATCATAAATAGTAAATTCATCTTTTATTAATTTTGCTGAAACTATTTTCATTTATATAGTTTATTTTAATTAGCTTCTCAATTAGTGTCCATTAACATAAAAATAAGGAAATTTTTTTGACTTGTTTAGGGAGCCATTCCCTGAATTTGTGTCTTTAGTGATAATATTTGTAGATTACATAATCAAATTATTATAATTTAATGGTTAAAAAGCACTTAATTCACTATCCAACAATGAATTTAACTTGAGGATACATAGAATCTCCCCACAAATGATACTGAGACGCCATCAATAAGTCATAAATATTAACATGCATTTTTAGTCTTCCTTAAATTACTTTAAACAATGTAATTGCCACACAATTAGTGTGAATCAACCTTAATGGTACTAAGGTAACTTGAATGATATCATGATACTGTAATGGGTCTTTCATGGACACTCATCAACCCATCTAAATCATACCAAAACTATCATGTGAATGTACACATTGATAATTACTATTACCGTCTCTAACATTTATATAATTTCTCTAGTTAACTTGTCTAAAAACTTAACACTTGAACTATAATTTAACGAGTACCCACTGTGCTCTTGTTAGACAAACCCAATTTTAAATGGGTTTGTGCCCAATGTTATATATTTTGGCAAAAGCTAATTTTCTTGCGCAAAAGTATTGCAATCCAGGTGGTGCATGATAATTTTAGAGCATTAATAATTGATTGACTTTTCCTATTCAATGTGCTTATTAGTGAACCGAATAGGAAAAAAAAACCATATTAAGTTTCATCTTTTCTTAGCCTTCCTTAAATTTAAAAGTATCCTTATACTATATAAGATTGAGTTTTGGTCAAAAAAGGGGTTTGTATTTCAACCATATGGGCGGGGCATTTTGAGAATATGGAATATGTGTTGCTTATTTCAATCTTTTGATACAATTGATTGCAACATATGTTTGGGTGTGTTTATGTTAAAACCCCCATGTTTGTACATTTAAAGTTTGTATTTATGAGCACATCTGGGTATTTGTGGAATGTGGTTATATTTGGCAATCATTTATGCATTTGGTACAATTCATATAAGCGTATGTGTTTGTGCAATTACTGAAATGAGGTTATGATGTAATTAAAATAAAAGCACTAAATGGGGTTATACTGCAATTAAAATAAAGCCATGTTGCTGATAACAAATGGGTTGGGGATATTCAATTGTCTGAAATACTCATAATTATACCAACAACTGCATTCATGTCTGAAGCTCATCCATTTGAAATAGCTTCTCCATCGGCAATTAAATACTATTTACATCCCAATTAAACAACCAATAACGTGGGTGTGCTACTAACGTAATGACTGAGCATGAGTTATGGCTCTTTTAATTCTTCCTCCTTCATATTCTTTAGTTTTTCCCCTTTCGACTTCTACGAATGAGTTATTTTTTAGCCTTTATACTCAGCATTTCAGAATGATTTTTACAGAAGCTATTCGTGGTGGTTCAGCTTGAGGTGAGTTTTGTTTTTAAATTTTATTGTTTTTGTGAGTGATTCTTGTGGTGTATAGCTTAGGGTGTATGCTGCTATCATAAAATTTGAGCCTTTGGTTGAATGATTTAGCTATAATATTACAATTTCTGCACACATTTGGTTGGCCTGTGTAATTTGAATGGTGTGCTTATGATGTGATAGGTTCGGAGCAACTTCAAGGAAAAACTTTTCGGGGTTTATCTAGAATAAGGTCATCTGGAATTGATGGGTTTTAATTTCGTATATGTTAGATTCTCTTCAATTTGATGGTGATTTGATTGCAGAGCATTGTGAATTAATAAGTTATATGATTTACAGCAGATTTGAGATTCAATTGTTGACCTACTAATAAATTTATAGAATAAACACATATGGAAATGACATAATGATGTTAAAGAAAACTTTACACAAGACAAGAATGGCTGCTACGAATGATGTGAAATGCAAGTTGGTTAATGATACTAATGAGAACTTTTGATTAAATGGCTTGTATAGAGATGATATAATCCTTATTGGTTGAAGAGAACAATAAGATCTAAAACACAAATAAGAAATCCCAAGATGCAATAGTTTACAGCAACTAAAGTAACATCAAATAACAGAATCTTTGCTTCATCAAGATTCTTCTTCTTACCATCAAATTATTTATACAATTGAACTAGAAAACAAACATCAAAGATGTGAAACAAAGATACAATACTAAATAATCTTAAACCATCCTTATTATCTGTAATCTATGAAACACAAGTTAGTTAAAGATACCAATAGGCGCTTTTGATTAAATGGCCTTTATAGGAATGATAAAATCCTTAATGATCAACAAGTTCACTAAAGATACTAACAAGATCTAAAACACAAAGAAGACATTCCAATATGTTATACTTTACAACATTTGATCTGATATTTGATATCAGAATCTTTGGTTTGTTAGGTTCCTCCTTTTTACCAGCAAAGTATCTATACATACAATTGAATCAGAAAACAAACCTATACCCTCCTTGTGAAGAATTGATGTATAGAAAATTTGATGAATTAGCTAATTAAAAGTCATGATGAAGATATAAATTTCAAAACAATTAGCTTTCAGCTATGTGTGTGCACTATGAGCAATTATATTTGTTGTGTGTGTACTTTCAGCTTTTGATGTGTGTGTACTTGATCTATATCTGTTGGTTAGTGTGTTTGAATTTTCAGAAATTTTATTTTCCTATGCAAGCTTCTTGTTCTGTTTGTTATCTATGACAATGAAATCCTAAATAGTATGTGATGTAATGCATTTGCAGTGTCATTATTAAGGTCTTTATCATGGAAGATATTTCAATCCCAGAAAATCAATAGGATGTAAAGTTGTCATAGCCTAAAATGACTGTACTAAGAAAAGATAGCAAGATAGAAGAATGAAAGCAAAGGCGAAATATGCATCGTTGATTAAGAAGAAAAGAGCTACAACGACAAAAGCACAGAGAGGCTGGGCATGTATAGAGATGATATAATCCTTATTGATCTCCAAGTTGGTTGAAAAGATCAATAAGATCTAAAACACAAATAAGAAATTCCAAGATGAAATAATTTACAGCAACTGAACTAACATAAAAAAAATAGAATCTTTGTGTAGACACCAAATTTTGGTGTAATTTCATTTGCTGTTTATTTTTAATTTTTTCATTTTAGTTTTATTCGATTTTTAGTTTTAGTTTCTAGTTTTATTTTTATTTTTAAGTTGTTAGCATAGAATCTCTTGGAAAATGAATGAAAATGAGAAAGTGAAAAGAAAAGAGGAGAGAAAAGGAAAAAAAAAAAAAGGAATTGCCCACAAATAGTTTTATGTCTTCCTAATTCATCTTTTGCATTTTGTTTATTTTTGTTAAGTTATTTGAAAAAAAAAAAAAAAAAGAAAAAAAGAGAAAAACGATTGAAAATAGGAAATGAAAGAAATGGAAATTGTCACATTATTGTTCTAGTCTTATTTTTCATTCAAATGTTAATATTTATGTTTTGGTTATTTCTTTTTATTATTATCAATTCTTTTTGTTTTCAAAAAAAAAAAAAAAAAAAAAAAATCAATCAAAAAATCACAATTCTATTTCTGCCGAATCCATTTCCATTTTACATTCCAGCACCTTCCATCTCTATGCCGACTTATAACCACTAATGCACTCCACTATATCACACACTAGTATATCAACTACCATCGACCACAATATCTCCAGATTCCATTTTGGCTTTTCTGCCTTGAGCCGTGAGTGACTAGCTACTTTGGAGTTAACGACCGAGAAAAAAAAAAGGGAGGACTTAGCTTCATTCCCAGCTTCACCGTAAGACCAACCGAGAGAGCAGAGAGCTGCGGTTTTGAGAGAGGCTCCGGACAGAAAAAGCAGAGGTTCAAGGCTGGAAGAAAATAGAGCATGAAAAGGAAAATTGAGGAGGGATTTCGAACAAGGAAAAGACTTGGTAGAAGGCTCGTAGCCGTTGCCGTTCACTGGAACCGCCATTGCTCGCCACCGCATCATCGGAATTCACCGCTGCCGCTCGTGAATCTTCACCGTGAGAAACAATGTAAGTTATTCTTTTCCTTTTTACATTTCAGTTTTTTTTCCTTCAAGAATGGATTTCAGAAACATGTCTGCCGTGGGTTTGTTCATTGCAATCGTCCTGTTGATGGTTCATGATTTTAGCATACGCATGTTCATGTATTGTTTGGGTTGTTATCTCTTGCGTTTGTGACAAATTTTGGGGCTAGTTATAATTCCAGTTGAACAGAAAATTCGGTGAAGTTTTAATGCCCATTTGTTGTTCGATGAAATGCCTGATTGGAAGTTTTATTTGAAAGATGATATGTCTGCATTGATGTGTGAAGAAAATGAACACTCGGATGGCTTTTGCTTGTCCGAACATAATGAACAATTTTCCATGATAGAAGTTGTGTTGGTTTGTTGTATTTTTTCTGTTTTTTTTATCTCTATGCTTGAATCCGAATCGATGTTGAGAGGGAGTATTGTTGTGAGTTTCATTGTTTGCTGGAATGATTGGAATCGAAACCAAATTTCTGGTTTTGCTAATCGAAAAGAAAGCTGAAATGCTTAACTGGCATCAGCAATGAAGAGGAAAGCCTCTGCGAAACATGAGTGAAAAATGTCTAAAATTGCAATTTAATCCCTCATTTTCTGTCTCATTTCATTACTGCCCAAAATCTGGAAAAATCAAACTAATTTCACCCTTTTAAGTTTAATCCTCTGTTTGCATATTTTATGTGATTTGTTGGGATAGATTAATTTTTGTTTGTAGGTTATAATTGAGGTTTAATAATTTTATTTGATTTCATCATGTTGGGTTCAATAAAACAAGTGATGTGGGCTAAGAGTTTTTTTTTGTTTTTGTTGTTTGGGTTTAAGAAAGTGGGCTTAGTTCATGGTTTTGGGGTTTTGGTTTGGGCCAAAGGGGTAGAAGCCCATCGGTTTTGTTGGTTAATCTTTGGGGCCAAAATAGCAGATTGCCTTCTTCTCTTACCTTGGGTTTCCGGAATTGTGTGCCCCGTGTCGTGTCTGCCATGCATTGTCGTGATGTCGTGCGTGTATTGTTGTCGGTGGAGTGAACCTCCTCGACTTATGGGGACGCCCAATTCTCTTAACCAATCTTGCAACTCGAGCCGGCATGGGCTTGGTCGAGAAGCTTGATAAACCAAGAGAGTAACAAAACACAACTTGATCTTTTGAGATCTTGTTCGGCATACTCGTGGAGTATCGCCCTTTTCGTGCGTGTTCAAAAATCAAAACTTGATCTCCTGAGATCTCGTGTGGCATACTCGACGAGTATCGCCTTTTTTTTTCGTGCGTGTTTGGTTTCGGATCCGAGAGGGTGGAATGTTGGTCGGAGGAAGTAATAAGTGAAGTTTCTACGGATAAAATACCCACCAGGATAACGGAGTGTCATCACGAGGGGGTATCGGATCGAGCCGTGGCGAAGCAAGAGGAAAATAGCTCCTGAGAGCTCCTATATCCTTGAATTGTTTCTGTTTATTTTTTTTTCTCGCTCGAACTGTAAATTACTTGAATATTGGGATTGTTATTTGGACAACGTGCTTGCATGTGTGTTTTCTTGGCCTCACGAGCGTTTCGCTCACCCCGTAGATTTGTTTTCCTTAACAGGAATGGATGGAGTGAAACTCGTTGGAACCCTTTGGATGTACTTTTGTATTAGGGTTCAATTGTAATTGGCTAGACATTTTGGCTATTGTATATATTTGGGAATTGATGTATCTTTTGGATCCTGACGTAAGAATTGGATAACGGATGTATTTTGAACACGTGGTACAAGACTTGGATATTCGATTTTGGAAGCGAATTTTCCTTATTAGACTGGTATAAATTGTTATATATTGTTAAGTTTGAATTGATTTGTCTCGAGTCCTGGCGAGAGCTAGGCAGGCGTTCCGCGGATACCCTTGGGTTCGCCCTTGGGAGAAGTGGGGGCGTCACAGTTGGTATCAGAGCTTAGGCTTTAGATCTTTGTAGTGTATTCTAGGCTTAAAAGTTTAGGATACCGGACTGTGGGACTGGTTTGAAAGTTAAGTGACTACTTGTAGGAAAAAAAAAAAATCAGAGTAACTTCGCGTGGCCTCTGCACGGAGTGAGTTTGGGCCAAGACGTGATATGGTCCCAATTATGTGAATATGTATAAAAGACTAAGTACTCTTCTTGTGCGTAAGTTGTGAACTATGAAAGTGGTAAGTGTAAAACCTTTATCATGCTATTTGAGGTAGATAGATATGTACGTCAGGTAGGGATCTTAAACTTTGTTAATTTGCACTTGGGAGCGTACGGCCTGAGTTGTAAATTCTCTTAGTTCTGGATTCTTGTACTTGAGTACTAAATACTTTTTCTGAGAGAATACTTGTGACTTCGAAAGAGATATAGTCTCGTATATTATAGTGTGGATAAAAATCATAAGTGGATTTGAGATAAATTCTGATGGCAAAGGTCAGAGCCCGGAGGATTCTTGTATTGGACTTGAGATCTCCATTATGGGAAATGAACGAGAAAAAAAAACTAGACCCTTTTGACTGATATAGTTAGAATTGTCAGGGGTGATGCTAAGTGTTGAGGCCATTGTATTTTGCATGACTGTATGGCCTACTTTTGGGGCACTTGTTTGACTTTAGTCTTCTGTGAGTAAAAGTACTTTTGTGGCACCTGTGTACTATATTTTTGTGATTTTCCCCTGACTTGCTAATTGTATGGATTTTGACATGTTAATGAATGTAAATTATTATTATTTTCAACGTTTTCGCAATTGGTCCTTGTTTCAAGTATTTTCTCGCGTAATTGATTTATTTCTTGCACTAGGCATACTTAGGTTATGGAAGGGCTAAGAAGGGGTCGAGGCCGTGGTCGAGGCCGTGGGCGAGGGACTGGACAAACCCAACCTCAAGGGGATGAACAAGGATCGGCCACTAGACCGACCCAAGGACAAGAAAATATGGAGGTTAACCAAATGGCTACTGCCATTAATAGGATGACTGACATCCTAGAACGATTAGCTGAGAGACAGGAACCAGTGCCAGTTAACCAACCTGGGGGCCAGGATAGAGGGGAAGATAGAGCCTTAGAGAGATTCTTAAAGTTCAACCCACCTAAGTTCATTGGTGAGCCTGATCCTGAGGTAGCGGAGAATTGGCTAGAAAGAATGACTAATATTTTCGCAGCCCTAGATTATGCGGAGGAGAGACGAGTAACTTTTGCTGTCTTTCAGTTTGAGGGTGCAGCACGTGCTTGGTGGGATATGATAAGGGGAAAATGGGAAAGAGCACAAACCCCTTGGACTTGGGAAAATCTTTTAGGAGAATTTAATGAGAAGTTTCTCCCGCCCTTGGTTCAAGAGAAACGGGAGGACGAATTCATAAAAGTGAAGCAGGGGGCGTCTAGTGTGGCTGAGTATGAAGGAAAATTTACTAGACTTTCTAGATACGCCCCAGAATTGGTAGCCACTGAGAGGAGAAGGATAAGGCGATTTGTACAAGGACTTAACGTGGAGATTCAAGAGGGGTTAGCAGCGGCCCAAATCTCTACTTTCACTGAAGCCCTAGAGAAGGCGCAGAGAGTCGAAAGTGCAAGGCTGCAAGTTAAGGATTTTCATGCCAAGAAAAGGGGCACTTCTAGTCATCCTCTTGGACAAGCAGATAAGGGTGCCCCACCTTCTAAAAAGGAAAAAGGAACGGGAGGAGTAGAGACATCTGGTACACAAAAAAAGACTCAATCAAGAGGAGGCCACAATGGAAGGGATCAACCGAGAGAGACTCCTCCAAGTGGTCAGCCTGTGGCTCCTCAAGTTATTTGTGGTTATTGTCGCAAGCCTAACCATACAGAGAATGAGTGCTGGAAGAAAACGGGAAAGTGTTTGTATTGTGGCAGCACTGAGCATCAGATCGCGAACTGTCCAAGTATACCGAATGAAGGAGGTAGTACTCAAAGGCTTGAAAAGTCAACCGCAAAGCAGTCTAGTGCTGGAGGAAGTCGATCTAAAGCACCAGCTAGGGTTTATGCATTAGGCTATCAACAGGTTTCCAATCCCGTTAAGGTCATTGAAGGTATAATTTTTGCTTTCTATTGTTTAATTAAGGTTCTAAGTGACTATAGTACGACGCACACTTTTACAAAATCCTAGATTCATGAGATAGAATCAAAGTTTGACTACTAATTGGGTGAGTAGAAATTGTGAAATGGGTTGCAGAAGGTAAGTTATTGTTTGACCTGATAAGTGTGACTATTAAGGGGTATGACTGTTATCCTAAGTGTGAATTTCGAGGACGAAATTCTCTTAAGGGGGAGAGGATGTGAGGACTCGTAAAAAACTATTATTTTATGCCTAATTTATGGCTTAATAAATTATTTAATTGGATTTTATTTCCAAGGAATATTTTCTAGTCTTATTAGACCTAAATACATGGTAATATAACTTCGTTATATTTTTAAAATGATTCGTTTCGAAAATTAATTCCCTAGAGCGCGTTTCGTAAAAATAGTGAATAGTACTTGGAGATTTTATCCGCGTAGTAGCACAATAAGCTTGGAATATTGGAGACTTGTACTATGGTCCTAAAATAGGTAATCTTATGAATAAATATTCAAGTGATAGTTAGTAGTGTAATCGTTATAAGAATTTTCCGAAAGTTTCGCGTTATAGCGTTAAATTTGACGGTACGCGTTTTCACGCGCGCGACTTCGATTGAGGGACTTTAGACCCTTATTCCGGGACAATTAAGAGTGAATAATATTTACAAGAATATATATGCCTTGGAGGTTTAGTGCACTAGTGAACCAAACGCACGAGAAAAATCGAGTCCAAACGCATCCTAATTGCACTATTTCAAGTTGACTTTGAGATGCATTTTGCACCACACAATGAATCTTTCTTAGGAAGCCACAATTGAACCAACACTCCTTCTCTCCTCACTTCACTTGGCCGTGCAACAAGAAAGGAGAAGAGTTCTCCATTGTTCTTCATTTTTCATCTTCAATTCATGCACCAAAATTCATCCAAATCACACCAAACTTGGAGACCACTTAGCAAACCCCTTGGAGATTATATCTAGCTAAGGAAGAGGGGAGCTTTCACGGTTTCTTGGAACTTTAAGAGGGCCGAAAATTCTGATCTTGCAAACCAAAGGAGTAGGTAATGATCAACCCATGGATTCTTATCTTTTAGAGATTATATGGCAAGATTTAACTCATGCATGCACTTAGTTACTTGATTATGGTGTAAAAATGTGATTGTGGGCTCTTGGAATTCCCACACTTGGGTTGTTGTTGTTGATTTGATGATTGATGGTGATTATATTGTTGGTTTAGTGATTATAATGATGCATTAGTGGTGGGTAATTAGTAGGAACTTCATTGGGTGTAAGAAGCAAAAACTTCCGATTCTACCCCTGTTTTATTCGGCCATTTTAAGGCCAGTTTTTAATGAACTAATGGCTTGAATTGGATGCCTATATGATGTATTAGAGGTGTGGAAAATTTCATTGAAAAATAATGAGGTTTGGTTGGGCAAATGAAATTTTTGTTCGAAACTAGCAATCTGGAAAAACTGATTCGCGTATGATCTGACCAGTGGTAGTATTTTGGCCATAACTCTGTCCTCGGGTGTCGAAATCAAGTGCCGTCAGTGGCTACCTAAGCCCAAATCCAGTAATTCCAAAGCCATCCAAAAGCTAATAAATAGGGATAAAATTCATCAGAAGACCTCAACAACTAATTCCGAAGCATTCCCAACCAAAATAACCCATTACAGAAGCAATTCTCAAATTCGGGTAAAACCAGGGCAGCAAGGGTAATTCCATCTTTTCTCAAGCTACGCTACTCCGATTGACCTAAATTTTGTAGGAATCTCTAAAATATCATTCCCTACAACTTTCATGTTTTAACCCAAGGCCAATTCGGCCCCTAGCTATGAGCTACAGTGCCGGCAGAATGTAAGAACATGAAACCCTAGGTTTCCAATTTTCCTTCCAAAACAGAAATTTCTTGCAATTAACCACCAAATACACCTTCTAGCTTCATTCTATATCATTTCCAATCATCATCCATGGCCACAACATATGAATCATATTAAAACAGAAAAATCATGAATAATTATGAAAATTCACCAATCTTCACCAAAAGTCACAAAACCTTGCACAAATCCAACTCTATGACTAACACAAGTCACTAATTAAACATTATTAAGAACAAAGAAAGGATTGCTAGACATGATACCTTGAAATCTCAAGAAAGGTGATGGCTTAGTCCTTTCCCTTCTCCAATCACTCCACCACTACCTTCAATCTTCCTAAACAAGTGACTTTTGTGGAGGAATTTGAAATTTTAACGGT
The DNA here is from genome assembly GCF_003713205.1 of Coffea eugenioides. Taxonomy (NCBI): domain Eukaryota; kingdom Viridiplantae; phylum Streptophyta; class Magnoliopsida; order Gentianales; family Rubiaceae; genus Coffea; species Coffea eugenioides. The sequence goes on from NW_020863912.1 coordinate 14,247, forward strand.
TGATTCACAAGATTGAGCAAGAAATGGAGTTGGAGTTGAAGGCTTTCTTCTTGTTTTTCCTCCTCAAGAATTCGGCCAAGATGCTAGAAGAATGAAGATGTTTTTGGTCAATTTTGATTTATTGGAAAAGTTGGTCCAAAGGTCAAAGTCTAACCAAATCACAAAGTGACACTTGTCACTCTCATTCATGCTTGGCTATCCTTTTGTCTCTCCACTCTCATCCATATAACAACCTTTAATTATCTCTTAGCACTTGGTAAAATAAATTCGGTATCCAAAACTTAACCTAATTGGCCGAATTTTTCCGAACATTTCGCACTAGCGGGTCCCACATTCGATATACACTCTTAATTTCACATGAACTAACTTATACTATAAAAATGATTTAAAAACTATATTTTGCTCATAAAAATTATCTGGGAAATTTTCTAATAAAGAAAAGGTATCAAAGTGTGAAATTAAATAACATAAAGCCTAGAAATTCGGTAAATTTTCGGGTCCTCACAGGTACGAAATGGTATAACCATTTGTAAGTATTAAGAATAACATGTTCTACTATAAATAAAATATATATTGTTTTGTTTCGTTACCTGACGCACACGATTAGGCATTTAGTTAATAATTCAGTCGTCGAGCTCACCCCATTGTTAGTATTATAATTTTAAGTTGTGTAAAATACAAAAAGCTATATGTAGTTAAGCTAATATAAGGTAAAACTCCTTATAATTTCAAATCATATATTCTGGCCTTTTATGGTTTGAAATAATTTGAACAGCAATGGAAATCGTCAAAACTAATAGAGGCGAACGAAATGACACAATTACCCTAATATATATATATATATATATATATATAAGCAATAAAAGACCTTCTAACAATGATCCTATTAAGCAAATTTATAGAAAACCCCCTATGGTCAAGCCAACTCACGGAAAAGCCCCCTATGATTATTATCGCGCTCCATTTTTCAAAAAATAAAATTACGAGTTATAAGAATGAATTTTTGGTTAATTTTGAGTGAAAATGAGTTTTTGATTTTTAGAAAATAAATAAAGAAAAAGGGCCTAAAATGGGACTTACAAAGTGCGACGGTTTTGGTCCAAAATAATAGTCTAAAAAGGGTTTTAGGAAAAATAGGAGTCGCCACTTGGTATTGAGTTAAGGTATACCAAGTCACCTAAAAATGTATTTTTAATAATAAAAAATAAATGAAACCCTTTTTAGACGACTCCAGGTCTTCGAAAAACAAGAGAAAAGAGTTCGGGAGTCACGGTTGAAAAAAGAGAAGGCAAAGATTTGATCTAAGGCACTCTTTCAACCTAGCTAAGGCTAGTTGCATGATTTAGTCGAAAATTTTCTTAATCTAACCTATAAAACTTATCATATTCGGATGTTTTTACATCTTTCTGTGTTTGGACAGGAGATTATTTGCCAAAATTTATTTGCTTACATCATGATTTCAATTTCCAACACACCTTTGTATCTTTCCAATTACCTTTTTATCTCACATACATCACATCACAAAAAGTGCTACAGTAAAAATATCTTAAATAATTTACAATCCAAACACCTAATGGATATCGAGAGGGTCGAATATCTCTTCAAAGTTTAATTGGTGCGAATCACATTAATTGTGATGCCCAAAATGATCCTTAAAAAAGGTCACAAATATGCAAAGATGAAACTCGAAGAAAATTAGAATTATAATAAATATACGTGACCTAAAGGAGAGGAATGCAGTATAACGGGTACGAGGGACTAAGATTCGTGACGTCAACTTTCCTTTTTATAGAGGAGATATGTGAGAACCCGTATTTCCCCTAATAATTTTCCTAGGGTTTTTCCCCTTTAATTGCATGTTTTCTGCATTTTCTGGCTTAGGAAAATTTTCTTGGTGGATTTTATGAGTAATTATAGTTTTTAGATGATTTTTCTAGCATTGGGTAGTTTTTGAAAAATTACGGATAGATTATGGACGTGGGCCCCACTAGTGCGAAAAGTTCGAAAAAATTCGGACAATAAGGTTAAGTTTTGGATACTGTGTAAAATTTATCGGGTGTTAAGAGATAAGTAGAGGAGGTGAAGTGATTGATGTGAGAGAGACCTAAAGGATAGAAATGCATTTAATGAAGTGCCAAGTGTCATTATCTCATTGGTTGGACTTTGTTAGACAACTATTCATTGTTTTGACCTTTCTTACCCTTGGATTAAATATCTCAAAATTGACTCAAAATTCACCATTTCTTTCTCTATGTTGGCCGACTCTCTTAAGCTCAAGAAGGAAGAAAACTTCTCCAATTTTCAAGCTTCCAACTAGCTCAATCTTCCAAAAACAATTGCCTAAACTAGATTCTACTCCATAAAATCCCTCCATTAGGTTCTAGTAAGTGCTTTGGTGAAGTGTCCAAGTAAGCTAAGGTGGTCTACAACTCCTCTTCTCTTGTTTTCTAGGTAAGTGGTGATTACACTTCCTCCTACACTTAATGATGTTGAATTTGTGCCTAGTGGTGGCGAAAGTGTTGACATTTGTGATTTATTTCTTGCTTTTGGATGATATGGTGAAGTTTTTATTTTATTGATGAATTTTCTGGTTTAATGTGATCATGAGGTTGTGGTTATTTGTGATGGTTTGTAATGAGGGGTTATGACTTTAGTGGATGTAAATGATAGGAAATTGCAACCAATTTTGGGTTTGGAAGGCATTTGAGGAAGTTAGGGTTTCATAACCCCCTTTCTGTCCGGTTTTGTATCATATGGTTAGAGGCCGAATTGGCCTTTGATTAAAACATGAAAGTTGTAGGTATTGATGTTTTTGAGGTGCCTGTAAAATTTCAGGGCATTTGGAGTAGTTTAGAATGAGATATGTCGATTTTACTGTTGCTATTCTGGGTTGATCAGAATGTACGAACTGCGCTTGTAATCGTCTGTTTTGACTGGAATTGCTTGGGATTTTGATGTTGGTGTCTTCTGATGAAATGTAGCTTGATGTCTTAGCTATCGTATACCTTTGGAATCAATGCATTTGGACCTGTATAGACTGAGTTGGACTGATTACAGCATAGTGTGATTTGTAAACCTGCAATTACGGTTCTGGTTTGGTATTCTGCAGTTTTGACCTAGTTGTGCTAGGAGTTGGCCTGAGTGGCCTTCTACATTGTTGTAGCCCTATATTTTAGCTTCGAGATGGTGGGTCTTACACCCTCGTCCGATAAGCGTAGAGCATTTTGTGCCATTACCGCAAAAGGAGGACGAAAACTGTTTTTTTGTTGAGGTCAAGTTTGCGCATTGCTGAAATTTCTGGTTTGCTATTATGCTTATATATGCATATGAAACCCTATTGGGGTTGTGATTGGCATTTCTTTATGACTCGTTATCGAGTCTCATTGCACTTGTTTGCATGTTCTAGGAAGTGACGGTGGTGCACGACGTTCGTTTAACGACGGTGCTTGAAACATCACCTACTTGAGTGGTGAGTATACTACTCACTTGAATGTTACAATGTGGCTTTGCTATATGTGATTTTGATGCCTTGAAGGTTTATTTGGCTATTGGAATTGATTGAGGTGAGGGTGTACTTGACCGCCCTCACCCCTTGTGATACCGTTAATGACAGATTACCGTTTTACTGAAATACTGCACTTGCTATATGAGATATTGAATTCCATTCATGGAAAACTGATTTGGTGTCGTTTGGACGAATATCCAACGGCCTTACTGTATTACTGAGCTCAACCCCGTAGGTAGTCAATTGAATCGAGCCGGCGAGGGCTTGGTCGTGAAAATTGACATGCCACGGGGACTGTACTGGGGAATCTTGTAGTAATGAGACTCTTGGTTCCGGTATACTCGAGTATTACCAAAAGCTACTGATTGGAGTGCGGGCCCGGTTGGGGTATGTTTGGTGGAAGGGATGGGAGTGAAGTGGGTTCTACGGTTGGTACTCATAAACGTTGACGGAGAGTCAATGGGATTGGATCAAGAATATAAGCGTGGAAATGGGCTCTTGAGAGCCGTCCGTATCCTTTTACCGACTTGTCTTATTTCTTAATTGCGTACTTGAGATGAAAGTTTAAGGTTAAGTGATCTTTGTTGATTATGTGATAGTTGCTCACTGAGCTTTAGCTCACACCGTTCCATTTGTTTTCCTTACAGGAAAAATGACTATTTTGAGAAAGGAGCATACTTGTTGGTTGCCAAATTGAGCCATGTATATGTCTATTTTGAATAGCTCTTTGCATGAAACCCTAATGTGTATTGGGTTCATCTTTTGATTGGCAAACCGAACATGTGTATCCATGATGAATAGCTTTTGACATGCCAATGTGGTTGTAAATGTTGAATTTCAATGTATTCATGTTTGGTTGATGTTTGGTTGGACTTCGGAACGATTCGGCTTTCAAACGGCAAAAGAAAAATTTTTGACCGAAGAGCACTGGACTGAATCCGGTCAGGAATCCGGCCAGAAACTGGCCGGATTGTCGGCCGGATTGCTTGGGAAAAATTTTGAATCCGGAAGTTAGCTACTGGACTGTATCCGGCCAAGAATCCGGCCGCTAATCCGGCCAGATTCCGGCCGGATTCCCCTGTTCCAGGCACTATTCATCGTTTTCATTTTTTTATTTTGTTATTTTGATACTTGTGGCTTGTCCGAACGCACTTTTACTTTCCCGAAATGTTCTAGATCGCGTGTAACCGCTCGTTAGTCCTGGCGAGAGCTGGGCAAGCAGTCCGCTAACCTCTTTGGTTCGCCTTAGGGGAATGTGGGGCTGTTACAAGATACGAGCGTGTTAATACTAAGAAGCTATACTCGTCCATTTCCCATATTTGAAGGATGACACTTCTAATGTAGTCAACCAAATGAGCTAGCCTATTTCTAATTTTCTAAATGGAATGTAAGTCTAAATGTCATGTTTTGCACACATAGGGGTAAGGGGGGATAATATATAGAGGAAATATCATGCAAGATGTGCAAAGATCCTAAAAATGAAAAACGTGTATGAAATGTGATGAATATCACGCAAAGAATGTGAATCTAGCGCGAAAACGGCCTAAAGGGTCTAGCATTGGACTAACCCACTTCTACAAGTCATCACTAGCATTGGACTAGTGAGAAATCGAAAGGAAAGGCCACAACTAGCGTTGGACTAGTATGGTGACGTCATGCATTTATTATAACTAAATAAATCATATAAAGCATAATTAAAACAAGTAAACACATAAAACACATAGATCACATAGCACATAAGCATAATTTCTAGATGCAAAACCCTAATGAAAGTGAGTAAACACATAAGTGCACAAGCATGCAAGCACCCAAGCAAATAAACACAAATAAGAGCCTAACTATTACATTCGGGGCCCTAACTACAATCTAAAGGGGGAAATTCTAAAAAAAAATAATAATCTAACAATTACATTTATCTAACTAGATACAGTTTTAGCAAAAATTAAAACCTATGTATTACATAGGCTAGCTAAATGCATGTCTTGAGCACCTATCTATTACAACTTGGCATTTTAATGCCTCTCAAATAATCATCAAAATTAAATAAAACAATGAAACTTAACATGAACAAGAATGACTAATTAAAGAAAAAGCACTCAAAACATACAATTACACATAAAAACACATTGGAGCGCATAAAGGAGTTTAAAATAATAAAAGGGGTTACCTCTCTTGAAGTGGTGATTAGATGGGGTGAAATTTGCCCTACTTATGCTCCAAAATGAACAAAATGATCAAGACACCAATTTAATTATAAATAAATAGAAATAATCATGAATCTACCAATTAAAGCACTTAAATGAAGCATAATTAACAATTAAAGAAGAAAAGTAACTTATATTTAAGAAATCAAAACTGTTTGGGACCTAATTGCAAAAATTAAGAAAGATTTGGGGGGTCAATTTGCAATTATTAAAATATTTAGGGCCAAATTGAAAGAAAAATAAAGTTCAGGAACCTATTTACAATTAAATGAGGGACCTAATTGAAAGAAATTAAACATTTTAGGGCCAAATTACAAAATACTCAAAATTGTAAGGACTAATCTGCAAATTCGTCTCTGGTCTTCCTAACCTAACAGGCCACTTGGGCCATTTTTATTTTTCTTTGGGCCAAAAGCCATCAAGCTAGAAGAAAAGCCTCAAGAATAAGAGTGGGCTGACCCATCATTTTTGCTAAGCAAAGTCCATCAAAAGGCCAGGCTTTGACCTCCAAGTCCACACAAAAACCCCATCAAAACAAAAACACAACCCTCTTTTAAAACCCAAACAAATCAATCTTAATCCAATTTTACTAAAACCCACACTACAAGAAAATTGGTCATCAGTGACAACTTTTCTCTGTGACGAAAAAAAGTTGTCACAAAATTTGATCATTTATTGACGACTTTCTAACTCGTCACAAACCTCTAATGGAGGCCAACTCGTTTGTGACGACTTAGAAAAGTCATCACTAATAAATTCCCGTCAAGATTTAGCAAGAGTGCGGGAGTGTTTAGAACACACAATAGTGACGACATTAAGAACATCATCACTATTGCTTGGCCTATTTATGGACGACTTTTTGTTGTCGTCACTGATCACTAAAAAAAAGGTTATTAGTGACAACATTTTGTAGTGATGACAACAAGTCGTCATAAAAGGTGATTCTTTAGTCGCGACACCTAAAGTTGTCACAATTGCATCAAAGCAAATAAATGTTTAGTGACGAGCCGTTATTTTCGTCACAAACTACACTGCATGAAATATGGTCATTAGTGACAACATTGTTTAGTGACGACAAAAGTCGTCATAAAACGTGGTTGTTTAGTGATGACAAGGAAAGTTGTCATAATTGCTCAAAGCAACTAAGTCTTCAGTGACGACCTTGAAAAATGTTGTCACTAAAATGATCTATATAGTGACAACTTCTAATATCGTCACTGTCACTCTACCGATTCGGATTTAGTGACAAGAATTAATCGTCACTGTTTAAAGTACTTATTTCTAAGTCACTTTCATTAATTCTACTATGCCACCCTAACTTTTACGATTTAGCCCCAAATGTTGTAAAAAATTCCATTAATTCCATTATGATACCTTAACTTTTACAATTTAGCCCCATATGTAGTACACCGATTTCTTTAATTCTGTTATTACTCTCTAACTTTTGTAATTTAGCCCCATATGTAATTCACCAATTTCATTAATTCTACTATGGCACTCTAACTTTTGCAATTTAACCCCCATATGTAATACACCAATTTTATTATTTTTATTATGGCACCCTAGCTTTTACAATTTAGCCCCTATTTTTTTATTAGGAAATTGCGAATGGTATCTTGATAAACTATGCATAAATATTTTATAATTTTCTCAAACTTAAGTAATAATTTGTTATAAACTCTAAAGATATATCTTTCATTACAATAGTTATAAGGCAGGCAGGTCTTTTTATCAATGGAATAAGAAATTTATGCCAGATTTATCCTTTGTACTACATGCCAAGTAGTATTAGCAAAGGAATAACAAAGTACTACAAAGTAATTAACAAAATAGCCTTCAGGGAGTGTAGTTTATGGGCAAATGAGCATTATCTATTCAAAGTACCAACTTTTTATGGGCATTTTACTCTCAAACATATAATTTATGATAAATTTATAAATGTTTGTAAGTAAAATTCAAAAAGTGTTACACTGATTTCTTACAAAACGAAAACTGGCAGGTTATCTTTTCAACATAAATTAAATTTTTTTAAAAAAAGAAATGGCCCATAAAGTACCAACTCTTTGTGGGTTTCCTTTACATGAACAAATATTTTGCTCTTTATGGGCATTTCACTCTGAATCATTTAATTTATGTTAAATACATAAATGTTTGTAAGTAAATTTCAAAAAGTGTTGTACTAATATTTTTATGAAAGGGAAACTGGTAGGTTTTGTATTTAACATAAATTAAATATGTGAAAGCAAAAAAAAAAAAGAAATTACCCATAAATCTATATCTTGCAAATGTATTACAAGAAATTTGGTCATTAGTGCAACCAATTGTTATTCTGTTTTTGCTCTCTAATGATTTTTTTAACTATTAGGAACTCAAATTTTGTCATGTAAATTAATATTAGTGCAATAATTTGAAGTGAAATTAACCATTTGAAACAAATCATCTCTCCTTATTATAAAATAAAAAAAATTCTGGAGTTTTGGGCAAAAATAATGAAAAGAAAGATAAGTAAGTTGTAATTTAGTTCACAATTTTGAGAAAGTGATATCAATATTAATATGGGATCAACTGTTTGATGTCATAAAAAAATTACCTATTATGAATATTTTTACAAAAATATTTAAAAGTTGCAAGTAATAATATATTAGTAAAATATTAATTCAAAACTAAAAAACTTGTGTTGAAATTTTGGTACGAGCAGGGGGGAAATGTAAGAAATTGAAATTTCATTCAAAGTCAATAGTTGGAGGAGAAGCGCGGAATTGACTTGAAGTCTTGAACGTGAAACCAACAACTCGCGGTCATGTTTAGTCATTCACCGAACAAAACACTACTACCAGCCATGAGCCAACAGCCAACAAGCAACACTTAGAACCAAAAAACACACAGCTCCTCATCTCTGCCGAGAACCAAAAAACACACTGCTCATCTCTGCCGGAAACATCTCCTCGCCGAGAACCAAGAAACATCTCCTCGCCATCTGCTAATCGATCTTGGCTCGGAAATGATGAAATAGAAGACCACATTTAGCAGCAACTCTCTACAAAAAAAGGTATGCTGATTCTCTTTTGCCTCCCTAATTTTCCCCCAAATGGTTTGCCCTAATTAATTTTTTTGCCAAAAATTTCAGTCCAGTTTTTTGGGTTTCATTTGATTTATGGATGGCGGCATCTCCTCCTTTTGGAATATGCTTGCTTGTGGGTTTTGGACATGGATGTGCAGTCACACACCCATAGAAAACTCAATCACTTATAGACACCATTACACATAAATAGAACACGGGATCCCTTATAGAGACACCAAACACTCAAAGCATACAAATAGGTGACTGAATTTGGAAGATACGGTATGATAGAAAGGTGGTTACGAGAATAGGAAGGTTGGGGGTGAGGATATTAGAAATTGTCGATGCTCCAGTCTTACTTTTCCTTTTTTTTTTTGTGGAGCCAGTGGAGTAGATCTTTTACTACAAAGCAGAAAGTGCTTCATTGCTTTTTTTCTTCTTTGCAATGCATGTGATTAATACATTTAACAAATTAACTCCATTTGAATCTTCTACCATAGGTTGTGGTTAATTTCAAAAGTCTGAGATACTGGTGGTATTGTGGCAGAAAAAGAATGCTAGGGAATGCTAATATAATTAAGTCTTTGCTATTTGGTTTTATGATGTCATCAAATGGATGAGAAGGAGCTGTTTCCACCCACATGAGAAGCTAAAGGAATAACATCTGAACACAACTTCTTTGATAGTTTAAAAGTTTGATTTTCTTTTAGTTTTTGAGGTCAATGTTTCCAGGACCTGTGTAAATGTAGGTTTGAAAGATGCAATAATCAAACTAGTGTTCTCTAAGTGATAATTTGAGTTTTCCCCAACAGTTCAAGGATGCTTGCTCTTGGAAAATTGTGAAAGAAATGAACTGTATTGATAGGAAATGGCAAAAACAATAAAATATGTAGAGTAGGGTACAAGACCAATTTAGAAAAATGTTCATTCTTGGTTGAATTCTTTTTACCATTATGGTTGTCCTTATTAAATTTTTGACTTCTTGTCAGAGGCATTGTTTTCTTTTTACGTACTCACCAAAAAGTTTGAGAAAGAAAGAAGTACCATGTTAGGTAATTATTTTGTGTGGACTTTATTTAAGATATAACTTCCTTAGTACAGTAACTGTTTATGAAAACTAATTTTTCGAAGATGTACTTTGCTGTTTGCTTTCAGAACTTAACACTGAAAGGCAACCCAATCTTCTCTGCTGGCAATCATGAACTCCAGTTTCCATTTTGTGCTACATGGCATTGATATTCTTTTGACTAATCACCTCTGGATCTGCGTGTTTTAGTTCTTTGCATGCAAATGATAACGTAGTGATTTCCTTGTAAAATTGTGATTGTTGATTGTGTAACAATGCTATCATGAGAATTCTTTGTGTTCTGTTACATCACTTAGTTGGAGAGTGTGATGCGGCACCCCCTTAATGACCAGAAGGAATAGCCCTTGAGGATCTTTAGGAACCTAAGACCAATGATCTTTAGGATCTTTACAAGTTAAAAGAACGTGTTATTGGTACTTGATGGTATTAAAAGCCTGTTATATGAGTCTTAGTTTATTTTGTTGAGTGGTAATGTTAAGAAAACTAGTTCATATTTTAAAGTTCATATACTTTATAGCCAGAGGCACATGGAGTCAAGCTTTTAGTGTCGAAGAGCCAAAGTAGGATCTCACTGTTCTTAGAATGTACTTTCCTTCTTTTTAAACTTCCCTTAGCTACTAAGTGTGGTAATCCCTATTTAGTGTTCGACTCCATAATTTTTCTTCTGTATGGATGATTTATAGAGTCCCATGTTCAAATGGCATGAATATTTTGCTCTGCTGTGCTGAGATGTATATATGTATAGAATAATGAAAATTCTTCCACTGTCTCCCTTTCTCATTTTCTTTTTCTAGCATCTCTATTGCTTCCTTTTCCTATCACTCTTTCTTGTTGTTGACTCCATCGTGTTCACACTCATTTTTGGTGATGCATCAATGTGTCAAAAGCTTTGGTCCTTGAGTTAAAGATCTTACATTACTGCTAATATTGTTATCAATCTGATTTTCTACCACTTTCACACCATAGGAAGCTCAAAAATGATTTGACTGAGTTGTAAAAGAATATTAAAATCTAATCATAAGTTGTATGGTAGGCTGATTATCATGCAAGTGATTTCTTGTGAGTGTCCTGAAAACTTAATGCTTTTCATTTGTGTGACTTTGTGGTTGGTTCCATTTGGGGATGAAGTGAAATTTTTGGATGATCAAGATCTAATTAATGAAGACAAAATGAAATAATTTGTTTGTCATGTATGAAAATTAGAACATGACATGATTCTTCGCCTAGCATTTAGAGGAATGAGGATTTCTCCTTTCTGGTTGCTCTTTTTCCCTTCCCTATATTCATGCTTGTTTATGTACGTATACTACAAGCTGCCTTGTGTGTATATACTTTTATGATGACATCAAGTATATGGACCTACCATGTTTTAGAGTACTCCAACCCAACCTCTGTTCCTTCCCCCAGTCACCATGACAACATTCCCAACATCAAACTTGATGAATTCAGTAATCTTGTTGTTCTCCAGGTCAAGTTTGATGGTGTCATTGGCCTTGATGAGTGGGTCTGGGTAACGAATGGTACGACCATCATAGGTATTCAGGTATGGAATGCCCTTCTGTCCAAACTGTACTGATCGAACCTTACACAGCTTAAACTTTGCCTCCTCATCCCTGAAACTTCTGGTTTGATTAGCTGGCCCTGGCTATGTTGCTAACTAAGCTGATATGGTGATCATTGTTTGTGTGGCCCGGGATACAGTAGTGCTTGCCAAGAAAATCTCACAAGACTCCAGAATTGATTTCAGTCAAGGTTACCATCTTAAATTTGCTTTTGGTTAAAGTTGACCAAAAGCATTGCACACAGTCTTATTCAGCTTGTAGGATGAGTTTGTGTCTTGCATTGCACACAATCTTATTTTAATTCCTATCTGCCTTACATTGTGTTTTGCATTGCACACGTACAGCCTCCTCACATGCTTACATTGTGACATGTTTGAATTTTGTAATAGCTGTGTTGTATTTTGTTTAATTTTTATTATTGTTGTAGGGAAGATTAATTTCCTATATTTATTATATGTGTTGTTGTAATATCATGGTTGCATATTTTTTTGTGTTAGGATCAACGGTGCTTTTGAAAAAACATGGATAGGAGTTGGATGACAATTAAATTTATTGTGTTAATATCAATATTATCTCTGCTATGAAGACATTTCGTTGCTTTTTCATTTTCACTGGATCTACTAGAATTTGTTTAATTTGTTTAATCTACTGGAATTTTAACTTTATTTCACATGTTTGTTTTCATTTTTATTTTTGCTGGAGTTGTCCGAATTGCAATTTTGTGTTTTTCGCCCCCTCGCATGGCAAGAGTTTGAGTAGAACATTCACAAATCATAATTCTCTGTCAATTCTGCAGCCGCATATGTAGCTTGACACGTTTGCATGACTTACTGATGATTTAAAGCTACTGCTTGGACAAATCTAGAAGAACTTCAAACTTATGGAACAATAACGTTGGTATTGATTAATGAATATAATACGGTGTTTAATCCCGGAATTAAATACATTAGCTACAGGCATATTCTCTATTCTGATGTAAATTACTTCCTCGACATCTAAAGAAGCTTAAATTGATATACTGATGTCTTTATTTGCACTGATTCCTGCTTTGCGGCCGAAATGAAGGAGAGGAAGTTTACTAAAACTTTTAAACCAAATTCCCAGAACCACACACGCACATAATATTTAATAACTCGTTAGTGTTTTTATGCACTGCTCTTAACTGATCCTAAAAAGCATTTTCTCTTTGTGACCATGAACTTTGTTTTTGTACTGTTAGTCATTTATTTTGTATTCTGTATCCTGTATATTCAGATTTCAAGGTCTTCTATGCACCATTTAAATTTTTCTATCATCTACTAATAACTTTACTACTTTATTGCAGATATATTGCTCATTTTGGAGGTTTCGAAGAAAATTAGCAGTACGGCTTACATGTCGACTCAAAAACTGTGGTTATAGTGCTGTCTTAAGTTTAGAAAATGTTTCGGTAGCACAGAAAATGTTTTGGGACTTGGAATATGTTTTTTAGTGCAGCCTTGACTTATGAGTAGTATTTGTTCTACTGAAACTTATGAAAATATTTGTACTATGATGTTGCACTTATTTATGATATTTGAATATTTAATATGTTATTCTGGCATTTTCTATTGTAACGGGTGCCTACGTTTGTTATTTATTAAACATTGCCGATATTTTCATTTTTTAGATATTATTGTAGTAGGAAAATGTGCTGTAAATGAGTAGTATTTTTTCAGGCAGAATAGTCTTTATTGACAATTGTTATTGTCACTCAATCAAAACTGTCCATTGATAAGGGGCTGTAGTCACAGTTGATAAGGGGTTTATTGACAACAAAGTTGTGACACCCCGAATATTAGGAGGTTGTTTGTAAAGAAGATACTAAAGTGTATTTTTTTGGGTTTGATTTAAAACCTTATTTTGTTTTAAAAAGACTAGAAACCCTAAATGTTTAATCAAAAACCCTAGTTTACTTGTGACTAACCGGTTTTCTTAAATGTCTCATATTTTAATAGAAACCCTAATTTTAATCACTGAAATTGTAAAACCCTCACGTTTTTCTTAAAAATTTCCTTTTATTTGGAAATTATTATTTATTAAAGCCCTACCACCCAATCTTTCCACAATAAGTGCAAATAAACCTAGAAAGTAGGGTTTCACTTTTGGTTTCAAGATCGGAGCAAGATTAGGGTTTTCGCGATTTTTCGCCGGATGAATTTTCGGTACTGAGCAAGGATCAAATTTGATGATTAAAAGTGACTTTTAAGTGAGAAATAATATGTGATTAGGAGCAATGATATAGAGTTGGTGAATAGGAAGTAAAAACCCTAGTACGTGTGTTTTTAAGAAAAACGGCGCGAACCGGCGGGTACCGCGCACTACCGATTGAACGCACCACTTGACCACCATTTTCTTACCATACAAGCTTATTGACTTTTGAGCAAAATATCTTCTTAATTGGCAGCTGCTTTGACCGAAAATTAAGGCTTAAAATAGCAAGGAAAAGAAAGAGAAAAATGAAAGGTGGTGGTGGCGACTTCTTGACCAAGAGTTGGTCTTTCTATTTATCTCCAAATTTTGCACTTTCCTCTCCATTTCTGCTACTCCTTGGCCGAGAGAAAGAAGGGAAAAACACCAAGAGAATATTTCTCCATTTCTTCTTGAATCCAACCACAAAGTGAGAAAACAAAGGAAATAAACCGATTAAACTCACCTTTGAGTGTTTAGTTAGTGAAGTGTTGGTGAGATTGTGAAGGGGAAAGCTAAGGCTACACTTGGTGGACACTAATCAAGGTAAAGATGATGAGTTCCCTAATTCTTACTTTCAATCTTGTGTAAATTAGCTTGGTAACTCAAATTTATGGTGAATCATGGATGCTATCATGTTTTGAGGGTTTTTCCCCTTTTGGTTATATGAACTAGGGTTTGAGGACTTGCTGCCAAACTTGATGTATGATTCATATAGGTTGTATTTAAGGTTATATAAGGGGTTTTGGTAGTGTTTGAAGTAAGAAATCAAGGAAGGTTGCATTGAAAACTGAAAATTCCAGATTTCTGGAAAATTTCCCCTCTTTCTGCCCGGTTTTGTTGCTGCATGTTATAGGCCGAATTGGCCTTAGGTTAAAACATGAAAGTTGTATAGAATGGTATTTTATAGGTGCCTAAAAAATTTCAGCTCAATCGGAGTAACGTAGGCCATGAAAAGACCAAAATACCCTCACTGTTTTAAGGTTTTTCCCAGTAGTTCGTTTGGTCAGTTTATCCAGTTTATCACGTTTATTCACTAGGATCCGTACTGATTTAGCTTTTTACCAAAAAATGAAAGTTTTAGTATTCTGACTTAGATTTTAAACACCTCCAAGAACACCTTAATCGGACCTTGGTAACCTGAGATATGACCATTCCAGTGCAGAGCGGTTAAATAGCCGACGAGTTAGATTTTGGTTCTGTAAATTGAGGATTTGACTAGGTTTCATTGGAAACTGGACTAAGTGATCTTCATGAACATTATAGCCCTGTGTCTTAGCTTCGAAACGGTATAAGTTGCGCCTCAATCCGATAAGCGTAGCCTCGGATGTGTTATTTCCGCAACCACACATCAAATCTGTCTTTTGCTAGATTGTATTTCCGCACTTGTTATTACTTTGATTCTTATTCTTATGATGTTATGAGCCTATGGAACGGCTATTGACTTGCATTTATGATATATATGACTTTGGGATTGGCTGAGAAAAATAATGAAGCCTAAATGGCTGGAAAATTAGGTAAACACAAAGGGCATGCTGCCCAAATTTACGCTCGAGGACTAGAGAACTATACTTGCAACTTGAGTAAGGGTTAAGAGTGATTACTACTTGAACCATCTAGGGTACTTGAGTCTTCTTGTTCCGAGGTAGATAAGTAAAGACTTGGCCGAACTTGTACCCTTGAGAAATGAAATAATGATTGCTCGAAGTATGTTTTCCTTGTACTTTCAACTTGCATGACAATTTCAAGTATAAATGTTACAAAGTTTTACTGTTTAAAAAGCGAGCAAGTGTTTCACGACTACTATTCGAGTGAATTTCAATTTCTTGATTTTTATTGAATGAAACGTCTAAGTTCTGAATCTTAGTCGATTTTCAAAATTTTTAAGCCAAGTTTTATCGCAGATTTGGACTCCAAATCCGGAGTACCACCCAGACGTGATTACTAGAGGCACTATATCTTTTGGTGAGTGCTTTCAAATACCGAATTGAACTTGATACGTGACCAATATGATTACATGTGATATACGTGAATTGTTAGGGCAAGAGTGTACTTTATCGCACTTGCCCTTACGCGATATATACTTGCTTATTGTTGCAATTGACTTGATATACTTGTTTATGATGCGCGCACTTCCTGGAATTCCAGAAACCCTGCGGCGAGTTACTTAAGTCGAGCCGGCAAGGGCTTGGTCGATTGGGTAACGAACCCTGGGTCTCTTGTTGTGTCGAGTGGAGTGATATCTCCTCGACTAATCGGTATACTCGAGTATTACCACCCGTGTTTCTTGAGGATTTTGGGCCCAGTTGGGGGTTGAACGGTGGACGGAGAGTCGTGTAAGTGGGGTTCTACTGGATTGGTTACTTACTTGAAAGTTGACGGAGTGTCAACTATTACGTGATCAAGCTCCTGATGATGAAATGGGAAGTTGGCTCCTGAGAGCCATCCGTATCCTTATGCTTTGGAATGATTATTGTTTATTGGATTATTGTTTCTTCTGAAAACTTTTACACTCGTTCATTTTGAGATTGCTCACTTTTATGAACTCTTCATGCTCGTTACTTTGCCATATCGAAAACTTGTATTTATAAATAATGGTCAATTTGCTATTTGGAACCTCACTGGGCTTTTAGCTCATACTACGCTATTTGTTTTCCTTACAGGGGGTACGAGCGAGGCGTGAGATGTGTAAAGACTAGTGTAGTCTAGTTGTTTTTGACTTTTGACTTTTGACTTGTACTCGCGCTATTTCTCGAATAGAATGTTTTGTATTTGGATTGTATACGCCTTGAACCAGTTTGAGTTTATTGAGGCTTTGTATCTTGATTTTCATCAATGTAAATTCTTGTACCCTGATTTCTATCAATGTAAATTATAAGCTTGAATTGTGGATGCTATTTATGGTCCATGGATGTGTGCACGTGATTCGAGTGAGTGAGTCCTGGCGAGAGCTCGGCAGGCGGTCCGCCGAACCCTCTGGTACGCCTTAGGGGGAGGTGGGGTCGTCACAGGTGGTATCAGAGCTCTTATCGAGCTCGTGCCGGGAGAGGATTCTCGGACTGTGGGGATTGACTTTTTAAGTGTGGAACAATTGTTTATTGTTGGGGACCTTAGATATGTATGTTGGGTAGGAATCTCTGATACGGGTGATTTGCTCTTGAGCCTGGCCAGCTTGAGTGGTGAATTATCATATTTTCGGATTCTTGTCCCCGAATACCAAAGAGTGACACCTTTACGATAAGTTGAGATCTCGCGTAATATTGGGATAAGTTTGGATTGCGAAAGCAAAGGCACGGGGAATGCAAATAGTTTGGACTTGAAATATATTGAAGATATTCATGGGATTTGGGATCCTTCTTATTCACGTGTTTCGAGCCTTGATTAAGTGTAGTGCCTGAGCGATACCTAGGGTTAATGCTTTATAAGTTATGTGACTTTTTTGATTGAATGTGTTGTATTGCCTTGTTTTATGATTTAGAGGGGTTTATGATTTGCATTATTCTGTTTTGTGCTGTTTATATTTATATAGTTACTTAGTGGCTATATTCTATTATTGATTAGTTGGTTATATTGTTATAGTTGAATAGCTGCGAACCATGGAAGGTAGAAGAAGTCAAGCTAGGGGAACTAACCGAGGACGCGGTCCTAGTCGTAGCCGTGGGGGTAGACAAGCCCAGGAACCGGTACGTGAACCGAGAGAGGAAAGAGAGGCAATGGTTGAACCACAGCCTGAACCCCAAGCTGCAGGGGGAGATCAAGTGGCAACTGCCATTCAGCAGATGACTAACATTCTGGCTCGGTTAGTGGAACAACAGGGTCAAGCCCTTGTACATCAACCTAGGGACCCTGATAATGGGCAAGATAGGGCCTTAGAGAGATTCCATAAGTTCTCTCCACCCAAATTCCTAGGAGGGCCAGACCCGGATGGGGCCGAGAAATGGCTGGAGGCCATGATAAATATTTTTGCTGCCCTAAACTATACAGAGGAGAGGCAAGTCCAATTCGCTGTTTTTCAGTTCGAGGGGCCAGCTAGGGCTTGGTGGAACGTAGTGAGGGCCAAGTGGGATAGAGAGGCGACTGCATGGACCTGGTTAAACTTCGTACGGGAATTTAACGAAAAATACCTTCCACCCATCGTCCAGGAGAAGCGAGAGGACGATTTCATTAAACTCCGCCAGGGAATATTGAGTGTAACTGAGTATGAGACTCAGTTTACAAAGTTGTCCAAATTTGCTCCCGAACTGATAGCTACGGAGCAAAGAAAAGTACGGAGGTTTGTGCAAGGGCTAAATGTGGAGTTACAAGAAGCCTTAGCGGCAGCTCAAATTAACACGTTTACCGAGGTTTTGGAGAAGGCCCAACGAATAGAAATTGCTAGGGCACAAGTGAGGGCTTTTCATGCAAAAAGGAGAGGTGCGCCTGGTGGAAGTCATAGGCAAGGACAAGGTGAATTAGATATGCCACCCTTTAAGATAGGTCGAGGAGATGGTGGGGAGAAAACTTCAGGGACGTCTAAGGAAAGTACTCCAAGAGGAGCTTCGCGTGGCTGGGGCCAAGCAAGAGGTGCCTCACAAGGAGGTCAGACCTCAGCCCCTCAAGTATCTTGTGGGTACTGTGGGAAGGCCAATCATATGGAGAATGATTGTTGGCGAAAGGCTGAAAAATGTTTATGGTGTGGTAGTACCGAGCACCAGCTTGCCACCTGTCCCCGTAGATCACACCTAAACCCTGAACAAGCGAATGTAGGAGGGAACCACTCAAGAGTGCCAGCTAGAGTGTACGCCTTGGAACAACAGGCATTACCTGAACCCTCGGAGATCGTAGAAGGTACGATTCGTGATTTCTATTGTTTAACTAAGCTTTGGCTATAGTGAGACCTGAGAGGTAGAAACGGATATATAAGGAAATACCCTATGTTATTTTGAAGTGCAAGTATGAATTTCGAGGACGAAATTCTTTTAAGGAGGGGAGAACCCGTAACTTTTCCATTTTCTAGGTTTTATTAACTTTCTAGGTTTTCTTATCTTCAATGGCTTGTTTTCTGCACTTTCTGTATCCGGAAATTTTTTTAGATAATTTTTATGAGTAAATATAGTTTTTAGATGATTTTTCTAGTATCGAATAGTTTTTGAGAAATTAAGAGCGTATACCGGACGTGGGACCCACTAGTGCGAAAAGTTCGGAAAAATTCGGCCAACTAGGTTAAGTTTCGGATACTGGGTTTAATTTATCGGGTGTTAAGAGATAATTAGAGGAAGCTATTTGGATTGATGTGAGAGGGAACAAAGTGATAGACTTGCATTAAATAAGTGACAAGTGTCACCATTTGATTGGAGGAACTTGTAAGACCACTATTCATTTTCTTACCATTGACCAAATAAATCAAAAATTCACCAAAAATTCCTCATTTTTGTCTTCCTCTTGGCCGAACCTCTTCCTACAACAAAAGAAAGAAAAGCTTCCAAGTTTCTTGCTCCAATCTTGCCCAATCTCACAAACTAACCGTTTCATCTTGAATTCCTTCCATAAAACCTCTTCAATTAGTGTTAGTGAGTTGATTTGTGGAGTTATTTGGAAAGCTAAGAGGACCTATTGCTCTCTCTCTCTTGTTTCTAAGGTGAGTTGTGAAGAACCACCCTCCTCCCTTAATTGATGCTTAAATCATGATTAGTGCTAGTATGAGATGCAATATTATGGATTATTTCTTGATTTGTGGTTGAAGTTATGAAGTTTTATTATTTTTGGGGATTTTTCTGTTTTAATATAAGCATGGTTGTGTGGCTATCTATGATGATTGGAAATGGTATATAATGATTCTAGAAGGTGGAAAAAGTGGACAATTGCAATCAATTTCTGTTTTGGAAGAAATTTCAGAAAATTAGGTTTTGTGAAGGAACATTTGCCCGAATTTTTAGCTCCTAGTTAGAGGCCGAATTGGCCTTAGATTAAAACATGAAAGTTGTAGGGAATGACATTTTAGAGGTGCCTACAAAATTTCAGGTCAATCAGAGTAGCGTAGAGTGAGAAAAGTCGAAATTACTATTGCTGTTCTGGTTTTAGCCGAATGTAAGAATTGCGCCTGTATTTGGTTGTTTTGGCTGGAATTTATTCCGAATTGGTTGTTGAGGCCTTCTGATACAATTTATCCCTGTTTCTTAGCTTTCAGCTGGTTTTGGAATTTCTGGATTTGGACTTGGAGAGCCTGAGTTATGATGTTTCCGCTAGAATGCATTCTGTGAATCTGTTTTTGTGATTCTGGTATGGTATCTTGCATTTTTGACCTGGTTTCACTCGAAAATGGGTTGAGTGAACTTCTATAATGTTGTAGCCCTCTATCTTAGCTTCGAAACGGTGGGTCTTGCACCTTCATCCGATAATCGTAGTGCCTTTGGCACCATTACCGTAAAATGAGGACAAAAACTGTTTTTTTCAGGGCTAAAGCTAAATCATTTCCGGATTTTTCTGGTTTCCTCTATTGTTTGTGTATGCTTAGGGAACCCTATTTTGGTAGTATGTAGAATTGGTTTATGACTTGTAATCGAGTCTTATTGTGTTTATTTGAATAGTTTAGGGCTTGACTTTCATATCCGGTCATTTCCTAACTAAATTTTGTACTTGAATGCCATTAAGCCTAGTGAACGGCTTTTGGGAATGAGATTATTTTGGTACGAGATGTTGGGACTGATTTGAGGAAATAATGAAGCCATGATGGCTGGAAATTAGGTAAACACAAGGGATATGCTGCCGAAATTTTACTTGAAGGCTAGTTGGATTTACTTGTGATTTGAGCGAGGGACTTTTGGGTTGTTTGAGCCTAGGTCTTCATTTTAC
Source organism: Coffea eugenioides (assembly GCF_003713205.1). NCBI lineage: Eukaryota > Viridiplantae > Streptophyta > Magnoliopsida > Gentianales > Rubiaceae > Coffea > Coffea eugenioides. The sequence continues at coordinate 34,705 of NW_020863912.1, forward strand.
CTTTTCGTTTCCAAAAATTCATGTTTTGCACCCTTGCTTTAATCATTATTTGGCGAGGCATACGACTGGTAGTCGAGCCTCACATGTGCATTCTGTATACTCGATTTTGAAAGTGGAACCTTCAATTGTTTTCTTTGGATTATCTTAGGGTTTCTTGGTGATTAAAGCTCTCTTTTGGGAGGTATCTGTACTGACCCCGGTGAGTGTTCCACTACCTGCTACCCGTTATGTGAAATATCTGAATATCTGAATACTTGATTTATGACTGTTGGAGCCAAGTACTGTTTTGATAAAAGAGAGGCGATGGTGTACTTTATCACACTCGTTCTCTGGTCTGTTCATATGCCAATTTTGAACGCGTATCTGAATCTGTATCTGTATCTGTTATCTGTATCTGGATCTGTATCTGTTCTGCATCGTTTGGAAGCTTGTGTCCAACGACCTTTCTGTGACCTCTGAGCTCAACACCTGTGGCCAGTTACTCGAGTCGGGCCGGCAAGGGCCTGGTCGATTAGATAACGAACCACGGTAGTCTGTTTTGGGATCTTTGGGTATTGAGACCCTTGATTCCGGATATACTCGAGTATTACCATTTCTGATCTGATTGGATTTCGGGCCCGGTGGGGTATGTGAGGTGGAAGGAATCGAAGAAAGTGGAGTCTACGGTATTGGTTACTCCTTTAGCGTTGACGGAGTGTCAACTATTATTTCGATCAAGCTTCGATGATGCTAATGGGAATTTGGCTCCTGAGAGCCACCTATATCCTTCTAATTTGAATCATTGGTTCATTTACTTTACATCTGGCATGTGTACCTGATTTGTTAAATGTGAAATGCCATGATTTTACTGCTATATGTCTGGTACCTCATTGAGCGCAAGCTCACCCCTTTCTGTTCCTTTTTGTTTTCCTTACAGGAAAATAAATACTTTTGGATTGGATTTGACAATTGGCTGCCAAATTGAGCTAGTTGAACATATCTTTTGTATAGCTCATGTATTGAAACCCTAAATGTACTTTTGGGACCGTTTTCCTTTTGATTTGGCAAACCAGACATGTATCCACTTTTGAATACTTTTGTATGCCACTTTGGCTTGTAAATGCTAAGTTTCAAGATGTGAATGTTTGCTTGATATTTGGTTGGGTTCTGACGGGTCGGTTACTATTCATAGCCGACTTCGGTTTCGTTTTTTTTATTTTAACATTTTGATTTGTTTACCCGCGTTGGTAAGCTCCGGAATGTATTAGCTCGTTCTATACCGAACCGTTAGTCCTGGCGAGAGCTGGGCAGGCAGTTTGCTAACCCCTTTGGTTCACCTTAGGGGAAGGTGGGGCTGTCACAAGAGGGAATTGATTTTGATGAAACATTTGCTCCCGTAACTAGATTAGAATCAATTAGAATGCTTCTTGCTTTTGCTTGCTTCAAAGGTTTCAAATTGTTCAAATGGATGTTAAAAGTGCCTTCTTAAATGGTTTTATTGATCAAGAAGTATATGTGGATCAACCCCCCGGTTTTGAAAATACAAAATTTCCAAGTCATGTGTTTAAACTCTCAAAAGCATTATATGGACTAAAACAAGCTCCAAGAGCTTGGTATGAAAGATTGAGTGGTTTCTTGATTGAAAATGGTTTCAAAAGAGGTATTGTGGACATCACACTTTTTACTAAGCAAGTGTTAAATGATCTTCTTACTGTGCAAATATATGTAGATGATATTATTTTTGGTGCTACTAATGAGTATCTATGCAAGGATTTTTCCACCATTATGCAAAGTGAATTTGAAATGAGTATGATGGGAGAATTAAATTTCTTCCTTGGACTTCAAATACATCAAGCCCTAGAGAGAATTTTTATAAATCAAGCAAAATACACCAAGGAATTGCTGAAAAGATTTGGCATGGAGGACTCAAAGCAAGTTGGAACTCCAATGTGCACTTCTACAAAACTTGACAAAGATGAAGAAGGTAAACATGTGAATGAAAAGCACTATAGAGGTATGATTGGAAGCCTACTCTATTTAACCGCAAGTAGACTCGATATTATGTTTGCTGTTTGCTTGTGTGCTAGATTTCAATCTTGTCCAAAAGAATCACATTTGAACGCTGTTAAAAGGATTTTTAGGTATTTGAAAGGTTCATTAGATTATGGTCTTTGGTATGCTAGATCTTGTGAATTTTGGTTCATTAGATTTTGGTGGTTGTCGTGTGGACAGAAAAAGTACTAGTGGAACTTGTCATTTTCTTGGTAATTGCTTAGTTTCTTGGTTTAGCAAAAAACAAAATGCAATCTCTTTGTCTACAACCGAAGCGGAATATATTGCCGCTAGTGCATGTTGTGCTCAACTTTTATGAATGAAGCATACCTTGAATGATTTTGGATTGTTATATGACTGCATGCCTATATTCTGTGATAATACTAGTGCAATCAATTTGACCAAAAATCCAATTCAGCATTCTAGGACAAAACATATAGATATAAAGCACCACTTTATTCGCGATCTTGTTCAAAAAGGTGAAGTTTGTGTGAATTATGTTTGTTCCAAAGATCAAATTACTGATATTTTTACAAACGCTTTGCCATTGGATCAATTCATTCATCTAAGATCAAAATTAGGGATTATCGAAAAATCATCTTAAATTTTTCTTTCAAAGCTTTCGGACGTCCGATAGCAGATGAACGGACGTCCGATAATGTTCTTCAGCTGTTTTCCCAGAAAGCACCTATTCGGACGAAACTGTCGGACGCAAGACTTCCTTCGGCCGTCCGACAGTGCAACGGTACACTTTTTAAAGTAACTTCCCTCCTCATTTGGTGTGTTTGGCTTCATTAGGAATAAATTGTGCACTTGTGGGATCCTTTGGAATCTTAGATATGAATGGCACAATGTATGAATGGAACTCACTTTGTTCATAAATATTAGCATATTTTATGAAACTAGCTTAACTTTACTTTGGACATTAATGCATATACTTGTTTGGTTAGCTAATTTCATAATTTTATCATCCTTGAACATTGTGTGGTTCCCCTATTTGATCCTTTTCCCCTTTTCCCTTGATTTGCATGTTCACTTCTCGATTGCAATTACTCATAAACTTGTTCTTTGTGTGTATTATTTTGATTTTGTTCTTTTTAAGTGGTGTATTATTTCAACTCTCTTTTGGTTGTAGTCTCAAACAAGGTTGGAAATTCATCGCATAGCCATGGATTTGGATAGCGCAAGTTAATGAGAGGAGTATTATCTCTTACTCTTTATTTTTTTTCCTTTTCTCACAGTGAGGACAATGTGAAGCTTAAGTGTGGGGGAGGAAAATATTTGAACTTGCATTCTAGTGACATGTGATGATATTTTGTGGATTTAAATGTATTAGAAATATTGGAATTGTGCTTGGAAATATTGCCATGTTGACCTTTTTTTGAAAAATTGGTTTGTTGACAGGGAGTTTCATCCAGTTACAAGGAGACACTCTATCAAAATTTTTCTAAAATCTTTTCCAATATTTCACTATGGCCCAAAAATTCTTACAATTTTTGTCTTTGTTTTAAAAATGGCCAATTTGTTCCAACTTTAAGTGCTCTAATTCTTTCATTTATTGAAACTTTATATGTATTTTGAATGATTTAGTCCTCATTTGACTTGGAAATGGTTATTATGCAATCCTAATTTTTGCATTTTAGAAAGTATATCTTGTAAAGTAGGGAAAATTATGCCTATAATTTTACATGTTTAATGAGATTTCTCCTTTTTACTTAATTTTGCAAGCAAATGATTGATATAGTCAATAGAAGGTATACTCTTCCTTTGATTATTATTATGTAGTTGCTACGAGGGAATGTCTATCTATTGTCTTTTATTTTTGAAAAAAATAAAAAAAAATGAAGAAGAAAAGAAAAAAGAAAGAATGAAAAAAAGAGAAGAGAATAAGAGGTTTTGCTCTACTCCAATGATTATTGTACCGAGTAACCGGGAGTTGGTATCTACAAATGTCGACATTCACGTAAAAAGGTGCTTGAATTAAGAGTATGCATAGCAACTTGAATATGTGAAATGTTAAGTAACCGGAGATCTTCACCTAAAAGTGTCGATCTTCACATCAAAAGACATTTTCACTATTTGAGTAAAAATTAGTATGAATAAGTCCCTCTTAGTTGTGAAATTTGAGAAAAAGATGATTGAAGGAAGAGGATAGCTATAAATTGACTATGTGATTTGCTTATTTGTAAAATTTGGTTAGGGTGAGAGATTAAATTTAACTTGTTAAAATTAGAGTATAATTATCTTTTCTTTACTTAATATTATGAGTATTTAGTGTAAATTGAACAAGTGCATAATGATTGTTTGCCAAGTTACGAGGAATTGAATTTGAAAAAAAATGCATATAGTGTTTCACCTCTTGAATTATTGTTGTTGATTATGTGTTAATTGCTTGAGGACAAGCAATGGTTCAAGTGTGGGGGAGTTTGATAAGTGTATATTTTACATGTTTTTTAATGTGTTTTATTAACTAGTTTTGGTGTGTTTTATCCACTTTTATAGCTAATTAACTAGGGTTCTAGGAAAAATATGCATTTTGTAGTTTAAGTGCAAAAATTGCATTTCTATGGATTTTAATGGTGAAAATTTCATGTTTTTATAGGTTTAATGATTCAATCATCAAAGGGAGTGAATGGAGAACATATTTGGATGAATATTCATGATTTCAAGTAGTTTAAAAGAAGACATGAAGTGCAACAGAGGAAATGCAATCAAGAACCAAAGAAGAAAAGTTTTGCAGCTTTGATACATTGTGGTATTTTGGCAATACATTGAGCTAAGATAATTGAATTGAGGTGATTCTTGAACCATTTTGAAGCTAAGAGATAGATCTACATTTGGCATGCAGGCATTGAAGTCCAATTCAGTCATTTTCATAGTCAAAAAGTCGAAATACAGAAGTGCAACTCTGTTGTCGAAAGATGAAATAGAGCTCTGACCAGTCAAAGGTATTTTGGTAATTTCTTGGTCCACAGAGCTCCAAATGGGATGATTGTTGGTACATTAGAAAGCTAACTCAAAGGGCTACAACTTTCATACTTTACGCAAGAGTTAGTTCGACTTCCATCATCAAGAAAATAGTAGTTGAAGTGTGACAGCCCCACCTCTCCCTAAGGTGTACCAAAGGGTTCGGCGGACCGCCTGCCCAGCTCTCGCCGGGACTCAGTCGTTCACGTCAATCCTCAATCGAAACCAGAATAAACCCACAAGACTAAACATAACAACGATCCGAAACTTAAAGTAAAACTTATATACATTGCTATCTCAAAAGGGAGTACAAACATCGAATATACAAAGGTTCTCAATTCACCATACATCCAGCCCGTGCCGAGCACTAAGGCGAGAACCATCCCAAAAGAAACTAGACTAGACTAGTCGATACACAGCTCTCGTCCTTGCTCACTTTCCCCTGTTAAGGAAAACAAAACTAAAGGAATGAGCTAAAAGCTCAGTGAGGTTCCGAACACATAGGCAACAAGAAGTTCAATGCATTCATGTGAGAACCCGTATTTTTTCCCATTTTCTAGGTTTTATTATCTTTCATGGCTTGTTTTCTGTATTTTCATGATTAGGAAAAATTCTAGATACTTTTAAGGAGCAGATATAGTTTTTAGATGATTTTTCTAGTATCGAATAGTTTTTGAGAAATTAAGAGCGTATACCGGATGTGGGACCCACTAGTGCGAAAAGTTCGAAAAAATTCGGCCAACTAGATTAAGTTTTGGATACTGGAATTAATTTACCGGGTGTTAAGAGATAAGTAGAGGTTGCAATTTGGATTGGTGTGAGAGGAAACAAAGTGATAGGCTTGCATTAAATAAGTGACAAGTGTCACCATTTGATTGGAGGGACTTGTAAGACCACTATTCATTTTCTTACCATTGACTAAATAAATCAAAAACTTACCAAAAATTCCCCATTTTCTTCTTCCTCTTGGCCGAATTCTCTTGCTCAAAGAAGGCAAAAATCTTCCAACTTCCTACTTCATAATCTTGCTCCAATCTTCAAATCCAACCAATAAAACTCCAAATCATTCCATAAAATCTCTTTGCTAAGTGATAGTGAGGTGTTGTGTGGAGTTATTTGGAAAGCTAAGAGGACTTGTTGCTCTCTCTCTCTTGTTTCTAAGGTGAGTCATGAAGAACCACTCTCCTCCCTCAAATGATGTTTAATCCATGATTAGTGGTAGTATAAGATGCAATTTTATGGTTTATATCTTGATTTTTGGTGGAATTGATGAAGTTTTATAATTTTTGGGGATTTTTCTGTTTTCATATGAATATGATTATGGGGTCATGTATGATGATTGGAAATGTTATGTAAGGAAGCTAGAAGGTGGAAAAAGTGGTTAATTGCAAGCAATTGCTGTTTTGGAAAGAAATTGAAAACTTAGGGTTTCATTGTTCTTCATTCTGCCCGGTTTTGTAGCTCCTAGTTAGAGGCCTAATTGGCCTTGGTTTAAAACATGAAAGTTTTAGGGAATGATATTTTAGAACTGCCTGCAAAATTTCAGGTCAATCAGAGTAGTGTAGCTTGAGAAAAGTCGAAATTACCCTTGCTGTTCTGGTTTTACCCGAATTGGAGAATTGCTTCTGTAATTGGTTATTTTGGTTAGGAATGCTTCCGAATTGGTTGTTCAGGCCTTCTGATGAAATGTAGCCCTGTTTCGTAGATTTCAGCTGGTTTTGGAATTTCTGGATTTGGACTTGCATAGCCTGATTTATGATGTTTCCGCTAGAATGCGTTCTGTGAATCTGTTTTTGTGATTCTGGTGTAGTATCTTGCATTTTTGACCTGGTTACACTCGCAACTGGGTTGAGTGACCTTCTGCAATATTGTAACCCTATCTCTTAGCTTCGAAATGCTGGGTCTTGGACCTTCATCCGATAATCGTAGTGCCTTTGGTGCCATTACCGCAAAATGACGTCAAAAACTGTTTTTTCAGGGTTAAAGCTAGTTCCATTTCCGGATTTTTTCTGGTTTCCTCTATTGCTTGTGTGTGCTTATGGAACCCTATTTTGGTAGTATTTGGCATTGGTTTATGACTTGTAATCGAGTCTTATTGTGTTTATTTGAATAGTTTAGGGCTTGACTTTCATATCCAGTCATTTCCTAGCTAAATTTTGTACTTGAATGCCATTAAGCCTAGTGAACGGCTTTTGGGAATGAGATTATTTTTGTACGAGATGTTGGGACTGATTTGAGGAAATAATGAAGCCATGATGGCTGGAAAATAGGTAAACACAAGGGATATGCTGCCGAAATTTACTTGAAGGCTAGTTGGATTTACTTGTGATTTGAGCGAAGGGCTTTTGGGTTGTTTGAGCCTAGGTCTTCATGTTACCTTTTCGTTTCCAAAAATCATGTTTTATACCCTTGCTTTAGTAATTATTTGGCGAGGCATACGACTGGTAGTCGAGCTTCACATATACTCGATTTTTGAAAGTGAAACCTTCAATTGTTTTTCTTGGATTATTTTAGGGTTTCTTGGTGATTAAAGCTCTCTTTTGGGAGGTATCTGTACTGACCCCGGTGAGTGTTCCACTACCTGCTACCCGTTATGTGAAATATCTGAATATCTGAAATACTTGATTTATGACTGTTGGAGCCAAATACTGTTTTGATAAAATGGAGGCGAGGGTGTACTTTATCACACTCGTTCTCTTGTCTGTTCATATGCCAATTTTGAACGCGTATCTGAATCTGCTATCTGTATCTGTATCTGTTATCTGTATCCGGATCTGTATCTGTTCTGACGTCGTTTGGAAGGTTGTATCCAATGACCTTTCTGTGACCTCTGAGCTCAACACCTGTGGCCAGTTACTCGAGTCGGGTCGGCAAGGGCCTGGTCGATTAGATAACGAACCATGGTAGTCTGTTTTGGGATCTTTGGGTATTGAGACCCCTTGATTGCGGTATACTCGAGTATTACCAATTCTGATCTGATTGGATTTCGGGCCCGGTGGGGGTATGTGAGGTGGAAGGAGTCGAAGAAAGTGGAGTCTACGGTATTGGTTACTTTTGTAACGTTGACGGAGTGTCAACTGTTATTTCGATCAAGTTTCGGTGAAGCGAATGGGAATTTGGCTCCTGAGAGCCACCCGTATCCTTTCTGTCTATGGTGTTTGTTCACTTCTTTATTTGATGCACATATGTGATTAATTGAATATGAAGTTCCATGTTTCTTACTGTTATATGTCTGGTACCTCATTGAGCGCAAGCTCACCCCTTTCCGTTCCTTTTTGTTTTCCTTACAGGAAAATAAATACTTTTGGACTGGATTTGACAATTGGTTGCCGAATTGAGCTAGTTGGACATATCTTTTGTATAGCTCATTGATTGAAACCCTAAATGTATTTTTGGGTCCGTTTCTCTTTTGATTTGGCAAACCATACTTGTATCCATTTTTGAATCACTTTGGTATGCCACTTTGGATTGTATCTGCTAAATTTCAACATGTAAATATTTGCTTGAGGTTTGGTTGGGTTTTGACGTGTCGGTTACTATTCATGACCGACTCCGGTTTCGATTTTTTTTTTTTTTTATTTTGACTTGTTTACGCGCGTTTGTAAGTTCCGGAACGCATTAGATCGCTCTAAACTGAACGACTGAGTCCCGGCGAGAGCTGGGCAGGCTGTCCGCCGAACCCTTTGGTTCGCCTTAGGGTGAGGTGGGGCTGTCACAATTCATTACATATAACCAATAATTCAAGATACAAATACAAAATAAAGCGATAAACACATTCATTAAACGGATACGGGCTCACAGGGAGCCATATATTCGTTCGTTCGTTCGTTCTCCTGTCATTCCCCTTATTCCTCCGGTCATTTAAATCAAATGCATTTTTGGTAAATAAAACTCTCGTTCGTTCTTTCGTTTCGTTCACCCCCTCCTGGAAATTGACCAGGCTCCACCAGACTACAACGTAATACTCGAGTATACCAAATTCACCCAGGGTCAGCATATTGCCCGACCGAGTCCGCTTCTGGTTCGAGTCGATCGGTAATGAAGGGCAGGGCCCAGTTCAGCCAAAAGGCTTACATCATGCGCAACTAATGTAGTAATCATTAAATCATTGAAAATTTCACGTTTCATTTAGGTCGAGCGCGGTAAAGTACACGCTCGCCTAGAAAACTCGTTTTGAAAATCCTTGAAAGCACTTAACACATTATCAAACAAGAACACAAGTCATGAAGTCAAGAAAAATATAGCAAACAAGGAACACTCACCTATTTACGCAACACAACGTGCAAATATCCTTCCGGATATTACCTCAGTCACCGAGAAAACTTAAGAGTAAATGAGAAAGAATATTACAGTCTATCTAGCACAAACAATTAGGTGAAATCGAAGAATCCCACCAATTGATGAATAAAACGTATAGAAATGACTTTAAAGTGAAACGAGGGCATTTGGACCGGTGGACGGAAATCGCTAGGGTTTCATAAACTAAACGCAAAACCAAACAAAAAGGGGTATAAAATTTCCAATGGAAAACACTTGAACCAAAGACATGTCGGAATCCAATTATATAGACTAAGAAATATTGTTTTCGGGATTGTTTATGTGGTTCAAAATCATCTCATATTCAAGTAGATATTATAGACTAAATGTCTTAATGAAATTCATGTAAAAGGGAGGACAAAATACCCAAGAAAACCCTAAATCACTCCTTTTTATTTGGGTAAGAGTAAGTAAATATTTGGAGTTTCCAATTGAAGAAGGATCATGTTTTAAGATGGAAAAACGGTCATAGTATTTGCCAAACGAAAATATACAAGTTCAAGTAGAAACTTAGCCCTCGAGCGAAAATTTGGGCAGCACGCCCTTTGTATTTACCTATTTTCCAGCCATTTATGGCTTCATTATTTTCCTCAATCAATCCCAAGATTACACACAATATAAATAGCCACTCAATAGGCTCAATGTCATATGATTACCAAATCAAGCTAGGACATGTGCGGAAATGACGTTTAGGTTGGAAAATAAAAGGCAGATTTGCTGTTGCTTAGCGGAACTAACACAACTGAAGCTACACTAGTCAGATTGAGGTGCAATGTACACCGTTTCGAAGCTAAGAGAAAGGGATACAATGTTGAAGAAGGCCACTCAGTTCAATTTGCAATGTATCTTGGTCAAATTTACTAAAACAACCCCAGATTTTCCAGTTCGAAATTCACTGCAGAAATCAACTAGCAGTCCTACTTTATTCACTCATATCTCAGCACACACAACTCCAATTCAGGTAATTCTAAAGCCATTTGAAAGCTAAGATAAAGGCTATAATTCTTAAGAAGACATCAACAACAAAATCAGTAGTATTCCTGGTCAAAACAACCAATTACAAAAGCTGATTAGCATGTTCGGATGGAAACAGGGCAGCAGGGGTATTTTGGTCTTTTCACAGGGTACGTTGCTCCGATTGAGCTGAAATTTAGTAGGAATCTATAAAATATCATTCTATACAACTTTTATGTTTTGTACCAAGCCTAATTCGGCGTCTAACATAGGGCACTGAAACCGGACAGAACTGAAGCACACAATTCCAGAAATCTGAAATTTTGGGATTTCAAGGGCAATCTCTTCATTTTCTTGATTCAATCACTACCACAACCTCTTATACAAGCCTATATACATCATATACCACTCCTAAAACATGTATAAGAAGGAAATCAGTCAAACCCTAGCTTACATACATCACCCCAAAATCATCACAACAACTTGTATAGCTACTAATCTAACCAAAACATGAGTTATATAACAACTTAAACAAAAATAAAAGAACCAAAGCCATGGGTCAGACCTTATACCTCAACAAAAGGGCTTTCAAGAGTAATACTTCACCTCCTCTTGAAATTTTTGGTTCCCTTAGCTTCCCATGTTCACAACTCACAAGTTAATCGGTTTAGTTTTCCTTGGTTGCACTCAAATGGTTGGATTCAAGATGGATTGAAGATTTTTCTCTCTTGCTCTCTCTCTCTCCCTTGCTCGGCCAAAAGACAGAAAGAATGAAGGAAAATAAGCTGAAATGAAGGATAAAAGAACAAGGAAAAACAATTAATCAAAGAGCCATAGGGTGGTGACACTTGTCACCACCAAAGCCATGCAAATTTCTCTTTCTTTCCCTTGCATTTTTGGCCACAAATTTTTGGCCATATGGGTGAGTATGAGGGGGGATATTTTGCAAAAATATCAGGGTATGGGTGGTAAGAAAGTGGTGGTCAAGTGGTGGGTTCAATCGGTAGTGATCGATACCCGTCGGTTTGACGCGATTTCTCTTAAATCGCATATACTAGGATTTTTAGCTTATAATCACTAACTTATTATTATCACTTCTAGTCATATAGTATTTCCTCATCCAAAAGTCACTTTTACCTATCAAATTTGATCCTCACCCCGTACCGAATAATCATACTACGGGAAAACGTGAAACCCTAATTCGCTCTTAACTTGGAAACGAAAAGTGAAACCCTACTTCCTAGGTTCATTTGCACCTATTGAGGAATGATTGGGTATTAGGGCCATAATAAATGAATAATTTCTAAATAAAAGGCATTTTTAAGAAAAACGTGAGGAATTTTACAATTCAGTGATTAAAATTAGGGTTTCAATTAAAATATGAGTGATTTAAGAAAACCGGTTAGTCACAAGTAAATTAGGGTTTTTGATTAAAATTTTAGGGTTTCTAGTCTTTTAAAACAAAATAAGGTTTTAAATCAAACCCAAAGAAATACACTTTAGTATTTTCTTTACAAACAACCTCCAAATTTTCGGGGTATCACAATCTCCCCTCCTTCAAAAAATTTCGTCCTCGAAATTTTCTTTTCCCCAAAAGGTAATGTAGTGAATAAATGCAGTGAGTTGACTAGATTAACTAAATTCTAGCACACCGGATACACAAATAGACATATACACGCATAACACACCACATATCAAGAAAACAGATAGTCAAGTACACACATACATATCAAATTAGACAGATATTCGTACATATACACAAATACACCAACTAATGTCATGTCATAACGATATAAGGCAAATCAAAAGAAAAGGCGATATCGTCCCGGTCTCAGTTAAAAACCCCGTCCGGTCTCTCACGTCATTTTCTATCCACAATATCCACATCCATTGACCTCTTGTACTCATTCTGGCCAAACAAAGCCTGTTCATGTTCCCAAAATACAAATCTCTAGAGTACTCGGGCACAAGAATCCGAAATAAGACAATTCACATCTCGAGTTGGCCAGTCCCAAGAGTAAACCATCTACAAATCGAAATTCCTACCCGACATACCTATCTATGGTCCTTAGATATCATGAGAAAGATTTAAGACCTATAACACTTCAGGGTTCATAGCTTATGCTCGAACGAGCACTTAGTCCTTCATACTTATTCACCACTTAGCCCAAGCTCACTCCGCGCAGAGACCACGCGAAGCAGGCTCTGATACCAACTGTGACAGCCCCACCTCCCCCTAAGGCGTACCAAAGGGTTCGGCGGACCGCCTGCCCAGCTCTCGCCGGGACTCAGTCGTTCACGTCAATCCTCAATCGAAACCAGAATAAACCCACAAGACTAAACATAAAAATGATCCGAAACTTAAAGTAAAACTTATATACATTGCTATCTCAAAAGGGAGTACAAACATCGGATATACAAAGGTTCTCAATTCACCATACATCCAGCCCGTGCCGAGCACTAGGGTGAGAACCATCCCAAAAGAAACTAGACTAGGCTAGTCGATGTCGCGCCCCACTTTTTGATGTTTGTTGTGGTGTGTGTGAGTAGTGGAATGTGAGCGTGTGCGAAATGAAAAGTAAAAAGGCCATGGGACTTGAGAATGCGACGATTTGGCCAAGCAAAGTTCAAAAAGGGTTTTTAATGAAAAATGGAGTCGCCACTTGGTATAGAGTTAGGGTGTACCAAGTCACCCAAAAGTGATTTTTTTGGAAAGCGAAATAAACAAACCCTTTTTAGAACTTTTAGGTCTACGTAACCAAAGCGAGGGATCAGGGGTCACATTTGATAAGGGAGAAGGCAAAGGCAAAGCCTAAGGCACTCCCTTACCCTAGCAAAAGCTAGTTGCGTGACTAGCCCTTCTTTTCCTAGTTTTTCTACCCAAGGTATGTATCGCATGTTGGACGAACTATATGAATGCAAAAAACCTAGACCTAGGGGGACATGGGGGAAATTTCTCTTCAAATGTTGAGTGGTGCCAATCACATTAATTGTGAAGCCCAATAATGATCCTTTGGAGAGGTCACACATAATCCTAAATGACGTAAAAATGAGTGGAATGCATGCCATGTGAAAATGTGAGTTTGTGTGAAGTGATAAAAGTGATAAAAATAATAGGATGTAAGTGGAGGTGTGCAAATGTATTTACAAGGTAAGGTGAGTAAAGAATGATAATGTGAAAATAACATAAGGTGCATGTGTGCGAGTGATATGGTATAAAGTGTGAGTAGTTAAGTGAAAACGTCCAAAAGTAGTGTGAAGTGAGAATGTGGAAAAAAGGATAGAATATAAAGTAGAAGTGTATGTGATAGCGAATGAATAAAATGCATGAACACTAGAGGAATGCATCAGGACGGGAACGGGGACTTCTAACTTTGTGACTTTAATCTTCCTTTTGATTAGAAAGGAGAACTAGCGTGCTAAGGCTATTTGTAGAGCCACACTCGCTCGTTTCCCTTGTCGAAAGGGGACTCTCAAGCAAATGTACCCTATAACTAGCATGAGATGCAAAAACCTAGAATGAAGGGGAGAAGGGGTTCGAGGAGCATGCCAAATGATAAAACTAAGAAAAATGCATGACATGTAGTGAACACGCAAATATGCACGAATGAGTAGGGCGGCCTATTCGAGTCTAGCGTTGGACTAGCCCTTTCTATGAATTTCCTACTAGCGTTGGACTAGTGGAAAACGTGACAATGAACCACAACTAGCGTTGGACTAGAGTGGTGACGGGGAAGGGGGCCACAACTAGCATTGGACTAGTGTGGTGACGTCCATTCATCCATCACATTCATTCATGACTATAAAAAGCGAGTAGACATGCAAATCACTTATAATCACGTAGCACATAACACTTTGCATGCTCGACTAGATGCAAGAGCCTAATAAAGCACTTAACACATAACACATAGGCATGCAACCAAGCTAATGAATCTATTACATTTGCTAACTAAAACAAAAGGGGAAGGGGAAAATGGACCAAATTGCTCGCCAAGCCCTATCTATTACAAGCCAAGAGGTGTACACATACCCCATAATGAATAACTTAAATAAAAGTAAAAATAACTGAAATTGATGCAAGGAATTAAGGAAAGGCAAGGAAAGCGAAATAGACATGCATATTCACATAACACGTTGAATCACATAGGAGAGACAAAAAGGGATAAAAGAAGTTGTACCTCCCGCGTTCGTAATGCTAATAAGGTGGGCAAGACTTAAACTGGGCTAAAGTCACCAAAGAACGGGATAAATTGAACTAAAACCATCCAAAACAAAAGATTAATGCACCAATTTAATGATAAATAAAACAATCCGAATCCACCAAACACGAATCCTTCCTCACTTTGCAACTTAGAAATGGTCAAATAATGCATGAATTCCAAGCAAAATGAATCATTAATCAAAATTCTAAAATAGACAAATGATTAAAGACCCAATTGCAAACATTAATCAAACATTCAAGTCCAATTGAAGCATTTAAAAAACTTCAAGGGTCCAAAACAAAGCAAAGGTCAAATAATCACGTACAATTACATAAATATAGAATTGAACTGTTAAAAGCCTTTAGATGCCTAAACACCCCATATTCATGAAATAAGGCCCCAACTATTGATTAAATCATCAAAACATCCAAATTCCACATAAAAGTCAAATTACCCCATAAATCTAGACAAAGTTCTTGAAATCCTTTGAACTCATCCTACAACTCCTTACAAATCTATCCAAGAGTCAAACCAAAACATACCAACAGCAATTAAGATTATAGAGCGGCAAGATTGATCAGATAATTCAAGTAATTGGGACATAGTAGAACTAAGGTAAACATGGAGGGTCAAGGCGCAATTGTTTTAGGACCTAATTGTAAGAACAAAACACATAAATGGGCCTTTGGAGCATAGCTAGAGACTAGAGGGAACAAAGTACAATTTTTCCTTCTTGATCATGCATGCAGCTACGTAAGAAACAGAATTTTCTGCAACTACAAAAACCTGTTGCCTTTTCTCAAACTTGCGGCAAATTCCAGCAACAATTACATCCATTTCATCATACAAACAAGTTCATTAAACCAGAAATTATTGACCCAAATCAAAACATGAAGTTTTGTTTGCAGGATTGAGATGGCAAATCTGGTTTTGATCAACAACAAAAGAAGTAAAGAAAGCTCCAAGCAAAACTGCTGCATTTTTACTTTCCAAGACCGAAATCAGACTCCTTTAACTAAAGTTTTCTTGATCTAACACCCAAACTTTGAACTAAACAAACAAGTCATGATTGTGACATCCGAACAAACAAGAAACATGGAAAAGAAACTGGTGCCAAAAGAATCTGGAATCGTGTGTCAATGGCTTAGCAACCTCAAATGAAACCAGCGGTGGTATCATCAAGACCCAAAGAAAATTTTTAGCTTCCTCACTCAAACCAGCAAACGTCAGACCTTTTCCAATATCAGATCAAACAGCAAATTGGATGACCGAAACTCAGTGAGCCGTGGTAGGAAAGAAAACAGCAAAGAGAAATGCAGGAACTTTCTGTTTTGCGGCAAAAAAAAATGCAACTCAGCCCATCTGTTTATATTCTTATGAGACCCGAAACGAACCTATCATTTTGTCAGCCTAAACGACGTAATCATCAACCCCTTATTATTTACAGAAACCAAACAGATTGAAAACAAAATCTGAAACCCAAAACGTAAGCATCTTAAAAACAAAATAGATTAGAAAGTCATGCAAATCTGATAAAGGGAAAGAAAAATCTACAATTTTGCTGGGCTTGCTTGTCATGAATATCAGCCATGAAAATCAAACAAAGGCATCTTAAATTCATGATAAAAAACACCACCGAGGACTCCCAAGCCATTGTCCATGCGTTCATCAATCGTAAATCAAACATTAATGACATAAAAATCCAATCTTGGCGTGAGTTTATGACTGAAGTACCTTGGAGCAGATCTGTAGAAGGCGATGGAGAGGAAAGAAAATGAAAGCTTCGGTCTCTACCTCAGCTCCTGTAATTTCCCTTGCTGGTTTTCTCTTTGTTTTCGGCTCACCTCCAAACCACCACTCAAGCTCAGCCGTCAAACTTTCTTTTATCAGCCCTCAAACCCTCGGCCTTGCCCCCCAGCTCTCTGGTTTCTTTTCCCTCTAAACCTCTCTATCTCTCTCTATTTCTTCAAGACTCCAGCCACCATCTCCTTTCTTTTTAGCCTGAAACCCCCTCTCAAAACCCCTGCTCTCAGCCGTCACCCTTAGTCCTCTCTAGTTTCTGTTTTTCTTTTGTTCTCTTTCTATTTGCGGCCGTCCACTCTCTCTGAAAACCTCTCCTCTTGCGGCTGTGGTTTCTTTGGCTTTTATATATGGGACACTCTACCCTAAACCCTCAACCATTTTCCAAAAATTGCAGCTAAGGGGGCTGCCCAGTCCTTTGTTTGCAAGCTGCGTAAAAACGCAGCCTGCATGCCGCGACCTCTCTTTTTTTTTTTTTTTTTTTAAAACTAATTAAAAATTGATAATAGTAAAAATAAATAACAAAAACAATTTAATTAACATTGGATGAAAAATAAATAAACTAGAAACAACAAAGTGCAAATTCCAATTCATTTTTTTTCATTTTCCATTTTTCATCGTTTTTCTCTTTTCTAAATGAACCAATCAATAAACAAAAATAAAAGATAAATTAAGTAAAATTGACTACAAATAGATAAATAAAGCCAAATAAAAACAAAATTGCTATTTTTCTTTTTTTCCTTTTTTCCTTTTTCCTTTCTTTTTTTTATTATGATTTTTCTTTTTTTTCAATTAAATTAGTAAATGAAATAAATGTTCGTAAATCAATTAAAATAAGAGACACAAAACAGGAATCCACTAAAATAAATCTAAAATTGAAACAACAAATCTAAAATTAAACTAATTAAATAAGTAAAATTCGAAACCAAAAATTTGGTGTCTACAGTCGATACACAACTCTCGTCCTTGCTCGCTTTCCCCTGTTAAGGAAAACAAAACTAAAGGAATGAGCTAAAAGTTCAGTGAGGTTCCGAACACATAGGCAACAAGAAGTTCAATGCATTCATTACATATAACCAATAATTCAAGATACAAATACAAAATAAAGCAATAAACACATTCATTAAAAGGATACGGGCTCACAGGGAGCCATATATTCGTTCGTTTGTTCGTTCTCCTGTCATTCCCCTTATTCCTCCGGTTATTTAAATCAAATGCATTTTTGGTAAATAAAACCCTCGTTCGTTCTTTCGTTTCGTTCACCCCCTCCTGGAAATTGGCCAGGCTCCACCAGACTACAAGGTAATACTCGAGTATACCAAATTCACCCAGGGTTACCATATCGTCCGACCGAGTCCGCTTCTGGCTCGAGTAGATCGGTAATGAAGGGCAGGGCCCAGTTCAGCCAAAAGGCTTACATCATGCGCAACTAATGTAGCAATCATTAAATCATTGAAAATTTCACGTTTCATTTAGGTCGAGCGCGGCAAAGTACACGCTCGCCTAGAAAACTCATTTTGGAAATCCTTGAAAGCACTTAACACATTATCAAACAAGAACACAAGTCATGAAGTCAAGAAAAATATAGCAAACAAGGAACACTCACCTATTTACGCAAAACAACGTGCAAATATCCTTCCGGATATTACCTCAGTCACCGAGAAAACCTAAGAGTAAATGACAAAGAATATTACAGTCTATCTAGCACAAACAATTAGGTGAAAATTGAAGAATCCCACCAATTGATGAATAAAACGTATAGAAATGACTTTAAAGTGAAACGAGGGCATTTGGACCGGTGGACGGAAATAGCTAGGGTTTCATAAACTAAACGCAAAACCAAACAAAAAGGGGTATAAAATTTCCAATGGAAAACACTTGAACCAAAGACATGTCGGAATCCAATTATATAGACTAAGAAATATTATTTTCGGGATTGTTTATGTGGTTCAGAATCATCTCATATTCAAGTAGATATTATAGACTAAATGTCTAAATGAAATTCATGTAAAAGGGAGGACAAAATACCCAAGAAAACCCTAAACCACTCCTTTTTATTTGGGTAAGAGTAAGTAAATATTTGGAGTTTCCAATTGAAGAAGGATCATGTTTTAAAATGGAAAAACGGTCATAGTATTTGCCAAACGAAAATATACAAGTTCAAGTAGAAACTTAGCCCTCGAGCGAAAATTTGGGCAGCACGCCCTTTGTATTTACCTATTTTCCATTCATTTATGGCTTCATTATTTTCCTCAATCAATCCCAACATTACACACAATATAAATAGCCACTCAATAGGCTCAATGTCATATGATTACCAAATCAAGCTAGGACATGTGCGGAAATGACGTTTAGGTTGGAAAACAAAAGGCAGATTTGCTGTTGCTTAGCGGAACTAACACAACTGAAGCTACACTAGTCGGATTGAGGTGCAATGTACACCGTTTCGAAGCTAAGAGAAAGGGATACAATGTTGAAGAAGGCCACTCAGTCCAGTTTGCAATGTATCTAGGTCAAATTTACTAAAACAACCCCAGATTTTCCAGTTCGAAATTCAGTTCAACTAGCAGTCCGGATTCATTCAATCATATCTCAGCACATACAACTCCAATTCAAGTGATTCCAAAGCCATTTGAAAGCTAAGATACAAGGCTATAAGTCTTAAAAGACATCAACAACCAAATCAGTAGTATTCCTGGTCAAAACAACCAATTACAAAAGCTGATTAGCATGTTCGGATGGAAACAGGAAGCAGGGGTATTTTGGTCTTTTCACAGGTTACGTTGCTCCGATTGAGCTGAAATTTTGTAGGAATCTATAAAATATCATTATCTACAACTTTTATGTTTTGTACCAAGCCTAATTCGGCCTCTAACATAGGGTACTGAAACCGGACAGAACTGAAGCATACAATTCCAGAAATCTGAAATTTTGGGATTTCAAGGGCAATCTCTTCATTTTCTTGATTCAATCACTACCACAACCTCTTATACAAGCCTATATACATCATATACCACTCCTACAACAAGTATAAGAAGGAAATCAGTCAAACCCTAGCTTACATACATCACCCCAAAATCATCACAACAACTTGTATAGCTACTAATCTAACCAAAACATGAGTTATATAACAACTTAAACAAAAATAAAAGAACCAAAGCCATGGGTCAGACCTTATACCTCAACAAAAGGGCTTTCAAGAGTAATACTTCACCTCCTCTTGAAATTTTTGGTTCCCTTAGCTTCCCAAGTTCACAACTCACAAGTTAATCGGTTTAGTTTTCCTTGGTTGCACTCAAATGGTTGGATTCAAGATGGATTGAAGATTTTTCTCTCTTGCTCTCTCTCTCTCCCTTGCTCGGCCGAAAGACAGAAAGAATGAAGGAAAATAAGCTGAAATGAAGGATAAAAGAACAAGGAAAAACAATTAATCAAAGAGCCATAGGATGGTGACACTTGTCACCACCAAAGCCATGCAAATTTCTCTTTCTTTCCCTTGCATTTTTGGCTACAAATTTTTGGCCATATGGGTGAGTATGAGGGGGGATATTTTGCAAAAATATCAGGGATATGGGGTGGTAAGGAAGTGGTGGTCAAGTGGTGGGTTCAATCGGTAGTGATCGATACCCGTCGGTTTGACGCGATTTCTCTTAAATCGCATATACTAGGATTTTTAGCTTATAATCACTAACTTATTATTATCACTTCTAGTCATATAATATTTCCTCATTCAAAAGTCACTTTTACCTATCAAATTTGATCCTCACCCCGTACCGAATAATCATACTACGGGAAAACGTGAAACCCTAATTCGCTCTTAACATGGAAACGAAAAGTGAAACCCTACTTCCTAGGTTCATTTGCACCTATTGAGGAATGATTGGGTATTAGGGCCATAATAAATGAATAATTTCTAAATAAAAGGCATTTTTAAAAAAAACGTGAGGAATTTTACAATTCTAGTGATTAAAATTAGGGTTTCAATTAAAATATGAGTGATTTAAGAAAACCGGTTAGTCACAAGTAAATTAGGGTTTTTGATTAAAATTTTAGGGTTTCTAGTCTTTTAAAACAAAATAAGGTTTTAAATCAAACCCAAAGAAATACACTTTAGTATTTTCTTTACAAACAACCTCCTAATTTTCGAGGTATCACATGAAGCGGTTGCAAATTCACATAAGTGAAAATGCGACTTCATGAATACGTGGTTTGAAGTCGCATATTCCAAAGTCACGTATTCCAAAGTCGCATATTCCTCAATTTCGGTTGCAACTTGCTCTGTAACTTGTGTTTTTTTCACAAAAGTTTTTTTGTGACAGCCCCACTTTCCCCTAAGGCGAACCAAAGGGGTTAGCGGACTGCCTGTCCAGCTCTCGCCAGGACTAACGGTGCAGTTTAGAGCGATCTATTGCGTTCCGGAACTTATAACGCGCGTAAACAAGTCAAACAGGCAAAATAACCCAAAATAAAAAAAAATGAAATCCGGAGTCGGCCATGAATAGTAACCGACCCGTCAGAACCCAACCAAAAATCAAACAAACATTCACATCTTGAAATTTAGCATTTACAAGCCAAAATGGCATATGAAAATTACTCAAAATTAATACATGTACGGTTGCCAAAATAAAAGTGAAAACGGCCCCAATGGCACATTTAGGGTTTCAATTCATAAACTATACAAAAGAGATATTCATCTAGTTCATTCGCCAACCAATTATCAAAAGTCATTCCAAAAGCAGTCAGATTCCTGTAAGGAAAACAAAAGGAACGGGGTGAGCTAATTGCCCAGTGAGAATACTATCACTCAAGCAACCAAGTACATATAAGCATCAAGCTTTTCATTCAATACATTAAAAGTAAGCAAAGGCACACATCACATGTGTTGATAAAAGGATACGGGTGGCTCTCAAGAGCCCTTTTCCCTCGTTTGCATTTCTTGATCGAACTTCATTGACTCTCCGTCAATTCAAAAGTAACCAACATACCCCTACCGGGCCCGAACTCCAAACACTTGCACTTTGGTATTACTCGAGTAAACCGGAATCGAGAGTCTCTCATACTACAAGATTCCATATAACATTTCCCCAAGGCACATCAATTGGCACGACCAAGCCCTCGCCGGCTCGATTCAATCAACTACCAATGGGGTTGAGCTCAAAGATAACAATTGTAGTCGTTGGATACTCGTCCAAACGACACCAAGCCATGTACTTTCATTTCATGTAACATGTCGTATAACATTCCAATAACATGGTAAACAATAAGTGAGAGTGATAAAGTACGCTCTCACTTCAATCAATTCACATTCAATTCACTTCAAGCAATTCACATTCAAAGCCATATAGTAACACACAAGTGAGTAGTACACTCACCAAGCTTGCAAATGAGGTTTCATGCACTTCCGTCAAAAGAACGTCGTGCACCAACGTCACGCCCTAAAACATGCAAACAAGTACAATGAGACTCGATAACGAGTCATAAACCAATGCCAAATACGACCCCAATAGGGTTCCATAAGCATATACAAGCATTAGAGAAAACCAGAAAATCCGGAAATGGATTTAGCTTTGCCCTGAAAAAAACAGTTTTTGACCTCTTTTTGCGGTAATGGTACCCAAGGCACTACGATTACCGGATGAAGGTGTAAGATACACTGTTTCGAAGCTAAAAGACAGGGCTACAACATTACAGAAGGTCACTCAACCCAGTTTTGAGTGCAACCATGTCAAAAATGCAAGATACTACACCAAAACCGTAAAACAGATTCACAAAACGCATTCTAGCGGAAACATCATAAATCAGGCTATCCAAGTCCAAATCCAGAAATTCCAAAACCAACTGAAAGCTAAGAAACAGGGATACATTTCATCAGAAGGCCTCAACAACCAATTCCAAGCAATTCCAACCAAAACAATCAATTACAGGCGCAATTCTTACATTCGGATAAAACCAGGACAGCAAGGGTAATTTCGACTTTTCTCATCCTACACTACTCCGATTGACCTGAAATTTTGTAGGCACCTCTAAAATATCATTCCCTACAACTTTTATGTTTTAAGCCAAGGCCAATTCGGCCTCTAACTACAAGATACAAAACCGGGCAGAATGTACCTTAATCAAACCCTAATTTTCCAGAATTGCTTCCAAAACAGAAATTGGTTGTAATTACCCACTTTTTCCACCTCCTAGAGTCCTTATACATCATTTCCAATCATCATAGATAGCCACACAATCATGTTCATATTAAAACAGAAAAATCACCAATAAATAGAAAACTTCACCAATTCAACCAAAACTCAAGATGTAATCCATAAAGTTTCATCTCATACCACCACTAATCATAAATTAGGCATCATTAGAGGAAGGAAAGTGGTTCTTCACAACTCACCTTAGAAACAAGAGAGAGAGAGCAATAGGTCCTCTTAGCTTTCCAAATAACTCCACACAACACCTCACTATCACTTCCTTAATGTTTTCTATGGAGCAAAAACAAGAATCAATGGTTGGTTTTGATGATTTGGAGCAAAGCTTGGAGAGTTTTCTTCCTTTTGCTTAGAGAGAGAGAGAGAGAGAAAGAGAGAGGGAGAGTCGGCCACAATAATGAAGATTTTTGATGATTTTTGGCAGTTTTTGGTTTATTTAAGTCAAAGGGTAAGACAAGAAATAATGGTCAAAAGTTCTCCCAACCCTATGGTGACACTTGTTACCTAATTAATAAATCTCTATCTCTTTGTTCCCTCTCACACCAATCCAAATCGCTTCCTCTAATTATCTCTGAACACCCGGTAAATTAATTCCAGTATCCAAAACTTAACCTAGTTGGCCGAATTTTTCCGAACTTTTCGCACTAGTGGGTCCCACGTCTGGTATACACTCTTAATTTCTCAAAACCTATTCGATACTAGAAAAATTTTCTCAAAACCTATTCGATACTAGAAAAATCATCTAAAAACTATATCTGCTCCTTAAAAATATCTAGAAATTTTTCCTACTCACGAAAATGCAGAAAACAAGCCATGAAAAATAATAAAACCTAGAAAATGGAAAATTACGGGTTCTCACATTTTTGACCCATTTTCCTGCAAGAATATCGGTGGAAACAGCCCAAGACAGCTGCAAAAGAAGCTTTACAACTCATATCTAGTTTGTTTGTGGGTTCAAGGCATGATTAAACACTTTGTCTCGTGCATGAATTATTTCTACAAATATAGACCTTTGGAGACCATTTTAACAACTTTGGAAGGCTAGAGAAACTCACCAAACATGTAGTCCTCACTAGTTTTTCTTAGTTCATTAGTATAGTATAGGTAGAGTAGTTTATCCTTCTTGTATTTGTAACTAGATTTGGATGAAGATTGGGGAGCAAAGATGGAGAGGTTGATCTCATGTGACAAGGGTGATATCTCTTCTACTACTTTCTCTCTTGTATTTGATTTCATGTTTAGCTATAATACAATTTTGATTTTGTGTTTTTATCATGTTTAGTTAAAGTTTATGCCTAGAGTTATAGATGAACTTTCTATATCTTGTTTGTGATGTTTACTTGGTTATTTGATGATGTTATTTTGAGCAAGTTATTTATCACTTTTACTTATCTAATTATGATTAACCATCTATTAATTGTGATTATCTAAAGGTGTTAAATTTGCAATGAGAATTGAAATTTAATACTAGTTCAAGGAAGTGATAAACATAGGGAGTTCACTCGCGAGAGTAGAGGAGCACCTTTGTGGCTTTTGTGACGATCCCACCTCCCCATAGGGTTTACCCTAGGGTTTACTGGACCGCCTGCCCAACTCTCGCCAGGATTCACTCACTCACTTCGAATAAAATAGTTTACAATCTCAAGAGTAAAGGAAATAACAGTTCCTAAATATATTAAAAGATATGAATTCTAGATACATTCAGCCGTAATCGAGCACTAGCGCGAATACAATCACAAAATTTCTAAAAACTAGACTATACTAGTCTGTACCAGTCTCACGCCCTCGCTCGTACCCCCTATAAGGAAAACAAATGGCATGGAATGAGCTCAAAGCCCAGTGAGGTTCCAAATAGCAAGTTGACCATTATTTAAAAGTACAAGTATCAACATAGCAAAATAGCGAGCATAAAAAGTTCATAAAAGTGAGCAATAACACTTCAAGTAGCAAATATCAAAATGAGCGAGTGAAAAGTTTTTGAAAAGAAACAATAACACTACGAGTAACAATCAAAGTATAAGGATACAGATGGCTCTCAAGAGCCAATTTCCCGTTGCGTCACCATAGCTTGATCAAATAGTAGTTGACACTCCGTCAACTTTCAAGGAACGTAACCAGTCCAGTAGTGCTTCGCTTCACACCAATCCGTCCACCATTCAACCTCCTTACCTAGCCCGAACACTAACTAAACACTGATGGTAATACTCAAGTATACCGATTGGTCGAAAAGATAACACTCCACTCGACAACACTAGATACCTATGGTTCGTTATCTAATCGACCAAGCCCTTGCCGGCTCGACTCGATTAACTAGCCAGTGGGGTTTGGATCCCCAAAAAGTCGATAAGATAATATCTCCAATTGACTGAATCAAGATAAAAGTACGGAGACGGGAATGAGAGGTATTTCCCACTAGGATTGAGTGTGGTACATGCTGCCGCTCAGCACTTACAAGTCAAGTACAAGTATATCAAGTCAATTGCAACAATAAACAAGTATATATCACATTAGGGCAAGTGCGATAAAGTACACCCTTACCCGACCAAACCAATCAAATATCAAGTATTTAAATCAAGTGTCATGTTCAATCATGTACTTGGAAGCACTCCCCAAAGATTTAGTGCTTGTCAAAATCACGTTCAAGTGTAACTCCTTGGTTGGAGTCCAAATCTGTAATAAAATATCATTTATGAGATTAAAATCAACTAGGGTTCGAAACTTAAGAGTTTCGCTTTAAGAAGATCAAGTAAATGAAACTCATTTCGATAGGATTCATGTTACGTATTAAACTCTATAAAATTCATGCTCGTGCTTTTAGTGTTGCTAAAGAAGCAACTAAAACTTTGGAATTCGCATTTGAGTCTAAAAGACGAGGAAAACATATTCCGAGTGGTCACTACTTTCTTTTTTCCAAGGGTACGAGTTTCGGCCAAATTTTAGCTTATATACCTTTACGAAAGAAAACTCGAATGCCATAGACAATCCAAGTTCAATTCGACCTCAAATCTTCGCTCAAGTCGCGAGTACACACGCCTAACCCTCGAGTGAAAATTTGGGCAGCATGCCCTTTGTATTTCGCTATTTTCCAGCCATTTATGGCTTCATTATTTTTTTCAGCTCAGCCCAAATTCACACATAAACAATCTTAACACAATAGCCCTTCAATAGGCTCAACGTCATCCCAATACAAGGCAATTCTAGCAATGCAACTATCAAAATCAAAGCTGGAACTAGTATTAAAGAAGAATAACTAAGTAACAGGTTTGACATCTTCCGGCGTTTTGGTCACAGATGAAGCTACGCTTATTGGATTGGGTTACATTTTATGGAGTTTCGAAGCTAAGACAGAGAGCTACATTTCTTATGAAGACATCAGCATCCAGTTCGTGCATTTTCAAGGTCAAAATGTGAAATCTCCGAGAAAACAGAAAGCTGCTCGGGAAATAGGCTTTTGTCAGTCAGGGGTATTTTAGTCATTTCACATTCTACAGTGATCTGATTGAGATAAAATTTTATAGGAAGATAGTTAACTCCATTCCCTACAACTTTTATGTTTTGAGCAAGACCTGATTCTGTGATACCCCGACTTCTTTAAACCCTAAATTCTAATCAAAAGAAAAAAAAACCTAGTTTACTTGTGACTAACCGATTTTCTTAAATTTTTCATTTTTAATCGAAACCCTAATTGTAATCAATGGAATTGTAAAATCCCGCACATTTTTCTTAAAATTCCTTTTATTTGGAAGTTATTACTTTATAATGGCCCTACTACTCAATCACACCACAATAAGTGTAAATGAACCTAGAAAGTAAGGATTTTCGTTGTCCGTTTTCAAGTTAGCGCGAATTAGGGTTTTCACGTTTTTTCGTAGTGTGACTATTCGGTACGGAGTGAGGATCAAATTTGGTAGGTAAGAGTGTCTTTTGGATGAGGAAATATTATATGATTTGAAGTGATAATAATAAGTTAGTGATTAGAAGGTAAAAACCCTAGTATACGTGATTTAAGAAAACGGCTCGAACCGACGGGTATCGATCATTACCGATTGAACCCACCACTTCCCTACCACCACATACCCTTGATATTTTTGCAAAATATCTTCCTCATCCTCAGCCATATAACCGAAATATGTGGGCCAAAATGCAAGGAAAAGAAAGTAAAATTTGGATGGTTTTGGTGGTGACAAGTGTTGGTCATCTATGGTCCCTTGACCAACCCTTTTGTCTTGCCTTCTTATCTCTCATTTCAGCTCATTTTCCCTCATTTTCTTTCTGTTTTGGCCTAGAGCAAGGAGAGGCAAAAGAGTGAGGAGAGTTTTCAATCTTCTACCTTGAATCCAACCTTTTGAGTGCAACCAAGAAAAACTAAACCGATTAATCACTAGTTTGGAAGCTTGGGAAGCTTAAGGAACCAAAAATTTCAAGGAGAGGTGGAGGATCATTCTTGCAAGCTCTTGTCTTGAGGTATAATGGCTGATCAACGTTTCTTTCCCCATTAATCATGATTAAGTTGGGTATTAATGTTAGTATTGTGCTTGTGATGCTTGTTTCAAGTGATTTTGATGATTATATGGATGACTTTTGAGTTAGGGTTTCTTGTGGGTTAGGTGTTGTATGATGTATATATCTGGTATATAATCTTGTAAAGGAGAAAGTAGTGGTAGTTTTAAGGTAAAAATGTGAATTATAGCTTGAATATAGCAAAATTCCATATTTCTGGAAATTGTAGCTTCAGTTCTGCCCGATTCCATTTCATTATGTTAGAAGCCGAATTAGGCTTAGAACAAAACATGAAAGTTGTAGAGAATGACATTTTATGGTTGCTGTAAAATTTCAGCTCAATCGGAGCACCGTAGCCTGTGAAAAGATGAAAATACCTAAACTGCCCTAGGAGTAAAATCAGCGGACAGTTTTGACAATACACTAAGTTGGTTGCATTTGTTCACCTGGATACCTACTGAACTAGCCTTTAGCCAAAACATGAAAGTTTTAGTACTTTGTCTTAGCTTTTCAACGCCTCCAAGAACGTCTTCTGGTAGCTTGAGATATGGCCATTTGAAGGTAGTGTGGTTAACTGGTCTACTAGTAGGAGTTTGGTTCTGTGAATTGGGAATTTGACTGGGTTACACTGGAAATTGGACTAAGTGATCTTCATCAAAATTGTAGCCCTTTGTCTTAGCTTCGAAATGGTATAAGTTGTACCTCAATTCGATAAGCGTAGCCTCGGTTGTGTCCGTTACGCAAAACCACATCAAATCTGTCTTTTGCTAGACTTCATTTCCGCACATGTCGTTAACTTGATTTTGTACTTGCATGACCTTGATCCTATTGAACGGCTATTGAAATGAGATTATTTTGTATGTAACTTTGGGTTTGATTGAGGAAAAGAATGAAGCCATAAATGGCTAGAAAATAGGAAAATGCAAAGGGCGTGCTGCCTAAATTTACGCTCAAGGGCTAGGTAGACATACTTGCAACTTGAGTAAGGGTTAAGAGTGATTATTGTTTGAGCCATCTAGGATATTTGCGTCTTCTTTTATCGAGGTATATCAGTGAAGATTCGGCCGAACTTGTACCCTTGAGAAATACAATCATGACTACTAGGCATACGTTTTCCTTGTACTTTCGACTCAAATGGCATTTCCAAGTATAAATGTTACAAAGTTATATAGTTTGAAAAGCGAGCGAGTGTTTTATGAATATTCTCCAAGTGAATTTCCATTTCTTGATTCTTATTGAACGAAACGTCTAAGTTTCGAACCTTAGTCATTTTTCAAAGTTCTGAAACAAAGTTTTATCACAGATTTGGACTCCAAATCCGGAGTATAACCCAGACGTGGTTACTAGGGGCACTTCATTTTGGTGAGTGCTTCCAAATACCTGATTGAACTGGACACTTGCTTCCAATACTTGATCAATATGATTGAATGATATATGATTGGTTTGATCGGGCAAGAGTGTACTTTATCGCACTTGCCCTTATTTGATATATACTTGTTTATTGTTGAAATTGATTTGATATACTTGTTTATGATGTGCGCACTTCCTGGAATTCCAGAAACCCTGCGGCAAGTTACTCGAGTCGAGCCGGCAAGGGCTTGGTCGATTGGGTAACGAACCCTGGGTCTCTTGTTTGTCGGGTGGAGTGATATCTCCTCGACTAATCGGTATACTTGAGTATTACCACCAGTGTTTATTGAGGATTTTGGGCCCAGTAGGGGGTTTGAATGGTGGACGGAGAGTAGTGTAAGTGGTGTTCTACTGGATTAGTTACTTACTTGAAAGTTGACGGAGTGTCAACTATTACGTGATCAAGCTCCTGGTGATGCAATGGGAATTTGGCTCCTGAGAGCCATCGTATCCTTATACTTTGAGATGATTGTTACTTGTAGTGTTATTGTTACTTTTAAAACTTTACACTCGCTCATTTTGAGATTGCTACTTGAAGTGTTATTGCTCACTTTTATGAACTCTTCATGCTCGTTACTTTGCTATATCTGTGACGACCCCACCTTCCCCTAAAGCATACCAAAGGGTTCGGCGGACCGCCTGCCCAGCTCTCGCCAGGACTCACTCACTCGTATCACGTGCATACATTCGTGGACCATAAATAACATCGCAATTCAAGGTTATAATTTACATTGATGCACAATCAAGATACAAAACCTCAATATACCCAAACTGGTTCAAAGTGTATACAATCCAGATACAAAACATTCTAATCGAGTAATAGCGCGAGTACAAGTCAAAAGTCAAAACAACTAGACTACGCTAGTCTTTACACGTCTCACGCCTCGCTCGTACCCCTGTAAGGAAAACAAAACTAACGGAGTGAGCCAAAGCTCAGTAAAGTTCCAAATATCAAATTGGCCATCAAACAAAGTAATAACAGTGTAATAGTGAAATAGCGAGCAAACAAGTCCAATCAAAGAGATAATACTTCAGGTAATCAAGAATATATGGATCATATTCACATGTAAGGATACAGTGGCTCATGTCTCGGCTCCATCCCAGCTTGATCGATTGGTAGTTGACACTCCGTCAACTTTCAAGTAATAACTAGTCCAGAAAGAAAAACCCACTTCACGCCAGTCTCCGTCCACCAATCAACCCCCTTATCCGGGCCCGCACGCCACACGAAACACGGGTGGTAATACTCGAGTATACCGATTAGCCGAGAAGATAACACTCCACTCGACATTACTAGTTACCCAGGGTTCGTTATCTAATCGACCAGGCCCTTGCCGGCTCGACTCGATTAACTAGCCATAGGGTTTCTGAAATTCCAAACAAGATACAATTCATATGCATGTAGAGCAAGTCAAGTGAAATCGATAAACAAGAACAATTCTCGTTAGGGCAAGTGCGATAAAGTACACCCTTGCCCGATCAAATCACTTATATATCATGTAATCACATTGGTCAAAGATAAATCACAATTATCAAGTTCAATCAGATATTTGGAAGCACTCACCAAAAGTAGTGCCTCTAATGTTCGCGTCTGGGTGGTACTCCGGATTTGGAGTCCAAATCTGCGATAAAACTTGATTTAAGAACTGTGAAAATCAACTAAGGTTCGAAACTTAGACGTTTCGTTCAATAAGAATCAAGAAATTGAAATTCACTTGGAGAATAGTCGTGAAACGGTTGCTCGCTTTTCAAACTGAAAAATTTTGTAAGATGTATACTTGGAAATAACTTTTGAGTCGAAAGTGCAAGGAAAACGGATTTATAGTGATTATTACCGTTTTTCCTAAGGGTACAAGTTCGGCTAGGTTCTAACGTATAACCCTCGATAACCAAAGTAGCAAAAGTCCTAGATGGTTCAAGTGATATTCATTTATCTACTTTACCCAAGTCGCAAGTATATTTCTCTAGTCCTCGAGCGTAAATTTGGGCAGCATGCCCTTTGTATTTTCCTATTTCCAGCGATTTATGGCTTCATTATTTTCCTCATTCAAACCCAAAGGTACACACACAACAATCTAATTTCAATAGCCCTTCAATAGGCTCAAGACAATACTGTGAGACCCCGATTAGTCCTTAAGTTTGATAGTAGGTGAGGTGAAATATTTGGGCGGAAAAATTGGGCTTTAGGGCTAATGAGAGAACCCTAGTTGGGGTTAGGATTGAAACCCTAGTTTTGTATTATTCATAAGTTTGAGTTGTAATGCATGTTTGGTATTTTAGTGTGTGTTTTGGTACAGGTAAGTATAGGAATAGATTTCTTTTACAAAGGTTAAGTAGGTTTAAGAAGGTTAACAACCCTAAATGAGCAAAACCTCTAGTGTTATAATTGATTAGAAGTCCTAAGTTGGGGTTAAAACCCTAATTTTGCCTTTGACAAAAAGGTTGTTGTTTAATTGTTTTGATGTAGGATAAAGTATGATTAAGTATAGGTTGTTAAGATAGGAGTGTGATTAGTGAAGTGATTAAGTGTGATCAAGTGCTTTAGACTAGATTAAGTTATCATTTATGGAGTTAATTGAAAGATTATCAAATGTTTGAGGGAAAAGGAGTAAGAAAGAGAAAGTAAAGGTGTAAGGGCTAAGAGGCAATAAACAAGTTTTTATTTGATTGGTTGAATGGTAAATATCTTCCCAAGGATTTGACTACTATTTGATGGTAGGAAAATACAAGATAAAGCTAAGAAATAAACAAAACAAAGCAAAAGAAAAAAAGAAAGAGGGAAGGCCGAGAGAGAGGGAGAGCAAGAGAGGGGAGATATTTTCTTCAAAGTTCTTCAATTTTTAGCCATCCATCTTGCTTGTGGAGCTTAAGAAGACAACTTGAGCACTTGATTGTTGTAGTTTGCACATCAACAAAGCTTACTTGAAGGTATATCATCTTACTTGGAAGTTAAATTTTGGGGTTTTAATCTTGAAGCTATGGAAGTGATGCTTTTGTTGTGATTATGCATTTTTATGGGTTGTATGATGATTATGGAGTAGTTTTATGGTTTATTTTGATGGTTATATTGCTGATTTTGGTAAAGGCTAGGAGGAAAAGGTAGGGTTTCTTGATTCATGATTCATAGAGTTGGTTTGGTTGGATTTTGGCTTGTTAATGGCATCTTTGATGTATTAATTTCACTTGTATGGTTGGTGAGTAGCAAATTCCAGATTAGTCATGAAACCCTAATTCAAAGGAAAGTTAGTTTGGTTGGGTTAGGGCTTAAGTGATTAGAGTTTGATTGATTAGGTGGTGAAACTAGTAAAGTTAGTAGGATTAGCACCTAGATTATGGTTAGTTTTTGGCAATTTTGTAGTGACTTAGAGGGAAAGTTTCGGACCATTTGTAGGTCATTTAGAAGTTAGTATATGTGTGTTTATTTGGTATAAAAAGGTTGTATGAGAACCATAGAAACGGACTGTGCGTTTGCGGCGTTCGAAACCGGCAAAACTGGAAACAGGGCAGTCCACAAATCCGAACTTGGGTTCTGTTTTTCTTTATGCTGCGTGCGGATTCAGAGGTTTCTCAAAACATGAAAGTTGTAGCTTCTTAAGTCCTTAATGTTCCTACAAAATTTCAGGTCAAACGGATCAGTGTAGCCCGAGTTATAGCTAAAACACTTGCACCTGTTTTGAACACTGGATTGTGTTACGCTTTTGGATTTAGCCTCTGACCATGCTCGGTTCGCCTGGATAACGTGCGAACTGGGTGTTAACCCCTTCATAAGAAATGTAGATCTTGGTTTTAGCTTCGAAACGGTATAAAGTGCATCCAAATCCGAGTTCCGTAGCTCAGTTATAACCAAAACAAGATCGGTTGTCAGAACTGCCTTTGAATTTGGACAGTTCTGACAGGAACTTTGGACCCGTTTTTCACCCTGCTCTGTATTGATTCAGGTTTTGGCCAAAACATAAAAGTTTTAGCATTATGACCTAGATTTCTAATTCCTTTGGAATTTCTTGATTTGGATTTGCGAGCTGTAAGTTATGGTCCGGCAAACAGACCCTGTCCGTCACCCTAAAGTGCAAACTTCTGGTACTGTTTTCCATAATTTCGACCTACTTCCCTTCAGATTTAGATTAAGGTGTCTTCATGAAAATTGTAGCCCTTCCTCTTAGCTTCGTAACAGTACCTCATGAACTTTGATCCGACACTCGTAGCTTCGATTGTGTTCAAAACAGTTTTTGACACCAAAACGGTTATGCTGCCATTTCCGTTTCCGTTTGCCGATTCCGCACATGCATGTGCCAATTTTGCCGTTTTGCTTGTTTTAGGCATGCTAGTAGCCGTTTGTGATATTATGTGATGCAATCTTTTATTTCAGACGGTGGTGAGCTAGACGGAGCCGGTGGGGCCTACTAGCTATCCTTCGCGACGCGATTTTCGTACTTTTGCTATCTTTGTTCTTTGAGTAAGTATTCGGGCCGTTTTTGTATATAACTTGCTTATGTGTTTTGAGGTGAATGAAAGGGTACCTAGGCGAGGGTGTACTTCATCGCACTCGACCTAAACCCTAATTTACATGCATATTTATACATGACATGTCTATATGAATTATTTTGGGTTTGAACCCCTTGAGCTTGTAGCTAGGGGTGACGTTTGTAAGTTGGGGTTGATCTTCCGACCTAGATGGACTATTCGAGCCGGTCAGGGCTTGGTCGAAGCCAGTCCAACCTAGTCTGAGGTCACCAAGTTTGTGAATCCGATTCACCGAGAATGTGAACCAAGTTTGTGAACCGAGCTTGTGAACCAAGCTCAATTTCGTTCGCTCGAGCAATTTTGTGTGGTGACTGCCCAGTGAGGGTGATAAGGTGTTAGGTGGGTGTACAAGTGGAGTTCTACGGACCTTAAGTATGGTCGACGGAGGGTCGGCAGGAGGTCACACATGGCAAATGACTTGGCTTTGGAGCCAACCTGTATCCTTCATTTGTATTGTTACTTTTGCACTTGACTTGACATTTTTGCGAAATAGTTGTTTATCTTAATGTGAATTTACGCTTTTACCCCCGTTTACTTACTAAGCATTTAGCTTACCCCTTTTCCTTTGTTTTCCTTAACAGGGGACGACGCGGGGAACTCCTCTTGCACTATCACTAGTGTAGTTAGGTTTGGTTTGTAATGGTTGGACAACTAAGATATTTCTTTTACTTTGATGATCTGTATAAAGAACCCGTCTTCGGGTCTACTTTTGCTCTTGGTTCTGTAGTAGCCTCGATAACTCCTTTTGATGATGTAAATACCCTTTTTGGGATTAAATATATTATGAATTGTACTCTTTTGGTTTATATAGTTTTATTAGTTTTGTGTTTTGAGTCCTGGCGCGAGCTAGGCAGGCGTCCCGCCGATACCCTCGGGTTCGCCCTTGGGAGAAGTGGGGGCGTCACAGGTGGTATCAGAGCGCCTAGGTTAGAGGACTTGAGCAATTGTGGGACATACATGATAGGCATTAGGAATACGTGATTCTCTTTAAGATGAATGATATATTTTAAATTGAAATGCCGGTGAACTGACAACTTAATATTTTGTAGGTATGGATCCGGGCAGTTCTAGTGGTGCTGGACCTAGCGGCGTGGGACTGGGACCGAGACCTCCGAGTGCGAGGGGCCCGGAGGACCGGGTGTTGCGTAGGCGGGTGATCCGATATTGGCAGAGGCCTGGGGAGCCCTACACTTTGTATTCCCCCTTCGGTCAGGTGTCGCGCCGACCCTGTGAGTGTTGCTATACGTATGGCTACCCTGACGAGGTCGTCCTGGCAGTGGACGATGAGCGACGCAGCTTTGGGAAGGCTTGCGATCGTTTGACTAGACAGTTAGAGGAGGCTAGAGAGGTTGGCCATGGGCAGGCGTTGCGCATTAGGGACTTGGAGCGGGGTCTCCGAGATGAGGTGGAGAGGACAGACGCTTTACGTCGTCAGCTTCACGACACACACCAGCACCTCTTCGCAATGAAGAGGCAGCTGAGGGAGAGGGTTCGAGGTCTTATGCTGGACTGTGAGGTCCTATTAGATGTGGTCGCGGAGGCACCACCACGAGCTACCGGCCCAGAGCGGATGGATGAGGTAGATACTCTAAGTTCCGTTGGGGATTGGGGCCCTAGTGGAGGCGCGTAGGGCCGTTGTTTGGATTCTCTTGTGGTCATTTGACCTATTTTTGTTCTAACCAGTATAGTTGGTTCTTTGGTTATCTGCTGGCTAACTAGATTTTTGGAGCCCGATTGCTCATGTATTTAAAGGGTTTTGTTTCGACCGGATGTCGGATAACTTGTATATCTTTTGGTGTGCTTTTGTAAATATATGTATATATTTGAGCTTAATCTTTTGAACTTATCTTTTGCGTCTCTTTGTGTATATGCTTTGTATTCTTTTATTTCGTTCATGGCTTGAATAATAAGTACACGTTATGTTTCAATTTATAGACTTTTGAACCGAAATGGACTCTGGTGGTAGAGGTAGAGGGCGAGGAAGAGGCCCCGAAGGAGGAAATGAGAACGAGCCAGATCAGGTAGCTACAGCCATCCAACGAATGGCTGACCTGCTAGAACGAATGGTTAACCAACAGGCTCAGGGCCAGGGAGGTAATGCCGAAAACCCTGGAAATAATATAGGTAATCACGAGGGGGAGGACCGTGCTTTAGAACGGTTCCAAAAGTTTGCACCCCCAAAATTCATAGGTGGACCCGATCCTGACTTAGCGGAAGGCTGGCTGGACCGTATGTTAGATATATTTTCCGTGCTTAGGTATTCGGAGGAACGACAGATATCTTTTGCTGTCTTTCAGTTTGAGGGGGCCGCCCGAGCCTGGTGGAATGTGATTAGAGCCAAGTGGGAGCGGGAACAGACCCCCTGGACATGGGTCAATTTTACACGAGAATTTAATGAAAAATATTTACCTTCCATTGTGCAAGAGAGACGTTAGGATGATTTTATCCGCCTGTGCCAAGGGGCATCTAGTGTGGCGGAGTATGAAACCCAGTTTACAAAACTCTCTCGCTTCGCTCCGGAATTGGTGCTAACGGAGCAAAAGCGAATTCGCCGCTTTATCCAAGGCTTGAATGTGGAGATCCAGGAGGCACTAGCAGCTGCTCAGTTGGACACGTTTAGCCAAGCGCTAGAAAAAGCACAACGGATTGAGACTGTTAGGGGATAAGTAAAAGCCTTTCATGATCGGAAAAGGAGGCAACCCGATCCGAGCCATTTTGCGACCGGACAGAGTTCGAGAAGTGAGCCACCTTTTAAGACGGGTCGAGGAACAGATGGTCCCCGACCCGCAGGAATCCTAAACCAGGGTAATTTTTGGAGAGGTCGAGTAGGGCAAGGGCCCCAGAGGGGTGCTCAGCGTGGAATATTAATTGCAGGAACTAGGCCAACCAGTGGTTTCTGCGGGGCCAATCACACCGACGAAAACTGTTGGAAGAATAGTTCGATCCGAAAATGCTATAAATGTGGTAGTACAGAACATCTGATTGCCCAATGCCCCAAGATGCAGAAAGAGGGACCTAAGCCGACAAATACAGGGGAAAATCGACCCAAAGGACCAGCTAGAGTATATGCAATGGGTCAACAAGAGGTGACTGACCCTTCGACAGTCATCGAAGGTACGCTCTCTCTTATCGGCGCACCGCAAGTGTTTAACAGATCCTGATGACACGTACTTTTTGTAAACCCTGCAATTATGGTTCACGAACAAGGGTATCAATTTTGGGGACGAAATTATTCTAAGAGGGGGAGGTTGTGAGACCCCGATTAGTCCTTAAGTTTGATAGTAGGTGAGGTGAAATATTTGTGCGGAAAAATTGGGCTTTAGGGCTAATGAGAGAACCCTAGTTGGGGTTAGGATTGAAACCCTAGTTTTGTATTATTCATAAGTTTGAGTTGTAATGCATGTTTGGTATTTTAGTGTATGTTTTGGTACAGGTAAGTATAGGAATAGATTTCTTTTACAAAGGTTAAGTAGGTTTAAGATGGTTAACAACCCTAAATGAGCAAAACCTCTAGTGTTATAATTGATTAGAAGTCCTAAGTTGGGGTTAAAACCCTAATTTTGCCTTTGACAAAAAGGTTGTTGTTTAATTGTTTTGATGTAGGATAAAGTATGATTAAATATAGGTGGTTAAGTTAGGAGTGTGATTAGTGAAGTGATTAAGTGTGATCAAGTGCTTTAGACTAGATTAAGTTATCATTTATGGAGTTAATTGAAAGATTATCAAATGTTTGAGGGAAAAGGAGTAAGAAAGAGAAAGTAAAGGTGTAAGGGCGAAGAGGCAATAAACAAGTTTGTATTTGATTGGTTGAATGGTAAATATCTTCCCAAGGATTTGACTACTATTTGATGGTAGGAAAATACAAGATAAAGCTAAGAAATAAACAAAACAAATCAAAAGAAAAAAAGAAAGAGGGAAGGCCGAGAGAGAGGGAGAGCAAGAGAGGGGAGAGATTTTCTTCAAAGTTCTTCAATTTTTAGCCATCCATCTTGCTTGTGGAGCTTAAGAAGACAACTTGAGCACTTGATTGTTGTAGTTTGCACATCAACAAAGCTTATTTGAAGGTATATCATCTTACTTGGAAGTTAAATTTTGGGGTTTTAATCTTGAAGCTATGGAAGTGATGCTTTTGTTGTGATTATGCATTTTTATGGGTTGTATGATGATTATGGAGTAGTTTTATGGTTTATTTTGATGGTTATATTGCTGATTTTGGTAAAGGCTAGGAGGAAAAGGTAGGGTTTCTTGATTCATGATTCATAGAGTTGGTTTGGTTGGATTTTGGCTTGTTAATGGCATCTTTGATGTATTAATTTAACTTGTATGGTTGGTGAGTAGTAAATTCCAGATTAGTCATGAAACCCTAATTCAAAGGAAAGTTAGTTTGGTTGGGTTAGGGCTTAAGTGATTAGAGTTTGATTGATTAGGTGGTGAAACTAGTAAAGTTAGTAGGATTAGCACCTAAATTATGGTTAGTTTTTGGCAATTTTGTAGTGACTTAGAGGGAAAGTTTCGGACCATTGGTAGGTCTTTTAGAATCTGGTATAGGTAGTATTGTTTGGCTAGAAAGGTTGTATGAGAGCCATAGAAACGGACTGTGCGATTACGGCGCGCGAAACCGGCAAAACTGGAAACAGGGCAGTCCGCAAATCCGAACTTGGGTTCTGTTTTTCTTTAAGCTCCGTGCGGATTCAGAGGTTTCTCAAAACATGAAAGTTGTAGATTCTTAAGTCCTTAATGTTACTACAAAATTTCAGGTCAAACGGATTAGTGCAGCCCGAGTTATAGCTAAAAAACTTGCACCTGTTTTGAACACTGGATTGTGTTACGATTTTGGATTTAGCCTCTGACCATGCTCGGTTCGCCTGGATAATGTGCGAACTGGGTGTTAACCCCTTCATAATAAATGTAGATCTTGGTTTTAGTTTCAAAACGGTATAAAGTGCATCCAAATCCGAGGTCCGTAGCTGCAGTTATCACCAAAACAATATCGGTTGTCAAAACTGCCTTTGAATTTGGACAGTTCTGACAGGAACTTTGGACCCGTTTTTCACCCTGCTCTGTATTGATTCAGGTTTTGGCCAAAACATAAAAGTTTTAGCATTATGACCTAGATTTCGAACTCCTTTGGAATTGCAAGCTGTAATTTATGGTCCGGCAAACAGACCATGTCCGTCACCCTATAGTGCAAACTTCTGGTACTGTTTTCCATAATTTCGACCTGTTTCCCTTCAGATTTAGATTAAGGTGTCTTCATGAAAATTGTAGCCCTTGCTCTTTGCTTCGTAACAGTACCTCATGAACTTTGATCCGACACTCGTAGCTTCGATTGTGTTTAAAACAGTTTTTGACACCAAAACGGTTATGCTGCCATTTCCGTTTCCGTTTGCCGATTCCGCACATGCATGTGCCAATTTTGCCTTTTTGCTTGTTTTAGGCATGCTAGTAGCCGTTTGTGATATTATGTGATGCAATCTTTTATTTCAAACGGTGCTGAGCTAGACGGAGCCGGTGGGGCCTACTAGCTATCCTTCGCGACGCGATTTTCGTACTTTTGCTATCTTTGTTCTTTGAGTAAGTATTCGGGCCGTTTTTGCATATAACTTGCTTATGTGTTTTGAGGTGAATGAAAGGGTACCTAGGCGAGGGTGTATTTCATAGCACTCGACCTAAACCCTAATTTACATGCATATTTATACATGACATGTCTATGTGAATTATTTTGGGTTTGAACCCCTTGAGCTTGTAGCTAGGGGTGACGTTTGTAAGTTGGGGTTGATCTTCTGACCTAGATGGACTATTCGAGCTGTCAGGGCTTGGTGGAAGGCAGTCCAAGCTAGTCTGAGGTCACCAAGTTTGTGAATCCGGTTCACCGAGAATGTGAACCAAGTTTGTGAACCGAGCTTGTGAACCAAGCTCAATGTCGTTCGCTCGAGCAATTTTGTGAGGTGACTGGCCAGTGAGGGTGATAAGGTGTTAGGTGGGTGTACAAGTGGAGTTCTACGGACCTTAAGTGTGATCGACGGAGGGTCGGCAGGAGGTCACACCTGACAAATGACGTGGCTTTGGAGCCAACCTGTATCCTTCATTTGTATTATTACTTTTGCACTTGATGTGACAGCCCCACCTTCCCCTAAGGCGAACCAAAGAGGTTAGCGGACTGCCTGCCCAGCTCTCGCCAGGACTAACGGTGCAGTATAGAGCGATCTACCACGTTCCGGAACTTATAACGCGCGCAAATAAGGCAAAAGGGCAAAATAACCCAAAATAAAAGAAATGAAATCCGGAGTCGGCCATGAATAGTAACCGACCCGTCAGAACCCAACCGAAATAGCTAACAAACATTCACATCTGAACTTTAGCAATTACAATCCAAAAGGACATACAAAAGTTTTCAAAAGTTGATACATATACACGGTTTGCCAAATCAGAAGAGAAAACGCCCCAAAAGTACACTTAGGGTTTTAAGCCATGAGCTATACAAAAGATATGTTCGACTAGCTCAGTTTGGCAGCCATTTGTCAAATCCAGACCAAAAGTGATTATTTTCCTGTAAGGAAAACAAAAGGGACAGAAAGGGGTGAGCTTGCGCTCAATGAGGTACCAAACATATAGCAGAAAAATCATGGCATTCCACATTTTACAAATCAGATACACATGCCAGATGTAAAGCAAAGGAACCAATGATTCAAATCAGAAGGATACGGGTGGCTCTCAGGAGCCAAATTTCCAGCGCAGTACTTGATCCAAACCGGTTGACTCTCCGTCAACGTATATAGAACCAAACGTCCGTAGACCCCTCTTTACACCGAATTCCGTCCACCAAACACCCCTTTACCGGGCCCGCTCACCGTAACCGAACAGAAATGGTAATACTCGAGTATACCCGGAATCAAGGGTCTCAATACCCAAAATCCCCGAACAGACTACCGTGGTTCGTTATCTAATCGTCCAGGCCCTTGCCGGCCCGACTCGAATAACTTAGGCACAGGATTGAGCTCATAGGTCATAGAAATCCGAACAGATGCAGACACAGATAACAGATTCAAATTTTGCATAGTAAATTGGCATATGAACAGACTAGAGAACGAGTGTGATAAAGTACACCCTCGTCTCGAACAAATAAACAGATTGCAGAGCAGAAATCAAGTTAAACAGCAATGGAGGGGAGTGGTACACTCACCGATTCAACTTCAAAAAGTTTCACTTCAGATTGGCCTTAATCGCCAAGAAACCCTAAAATAATCAAAATAAACCAATTGAAGGTTTTACTTCCAGAATCGAGTAAACAGAATGCACATGTGAGGCTCGACTACTAGTCGTATACCTCGCCAAATAATTACTAATGCAAGGGTGCAAAACATGATTTTCTTGGAAACGAAAAGGTAGCATGAAGACTTAGGCGCAAACAACCCAAAAGCCTTTCATTTCCACCAAAAGGCAAATTCAATTTAAAGAAACCAAACGGCCTAGAAAATCGGGCAGCACCTCCCCTATAATTCTTACTTTTCCAGCCATTAAGGCTTCATTATTTCCTCAAGTCAGTCCCAACATTTCACACAAAAGTCATCTCATTGCCCAAAAGCCGCTCACTAGGCTCAAAGTAATACAAGTACAAAAATTAGCTAGGAAATGACCGGAATAAGAGTGAGCCCTAAACATGCAAACAAGAACATGGAGACTCGATAACGAGTCATAAAGCCATACCAATCTTAACCCTAATAGGGTTTCATATGCATAGACAAGCATAATAGCAAACCAGAAATTCAAGACATGGAACTCATTTGTCCCAACACAAAAACAGTTTTTGGCCTCCAAAAGCGGTAATGGCACAAAATGCACTACGCTTATCGGATGAGGGCGTAAGACCCACCGTTTCGAAGCTAAGGAACAGGGATACAACAATGTAGAAGGCCACTCAGTCCAGATCCTAGCATAACTAGGCCAAAAATACCAAATACTATACCAGAATTACCAAAACAGGTTTGCAAAACACACAAAACTGTAATGAACACAACTTAGTCCATACAGGTCCAAATGCCGAAATTCCAAAGGCATAGGTTAGCTAAGACACCCAGATACATTTCATCAGAAGACACCAACTTCAAAATCCAAACCAATTCCAGTCAAAACAGGCAATTACTATCGCAGTTCGGACATTCTGTGCACCAAAAACAGCAACAGTAAAAACGGCATAACTCACTCTACACGAGTCCAATTGCCCTGAAATTTTGCAGGCACACTAAACTCATCAATACCTACAACTTTCATGTTTTGAGCAAAGTCCAATTCGGCCTCTAGCTATGACCTAAAATTTCGGACAGAATAGGGGTTCAAGAACCCTAACTTTTCACATTTCATTCCAAATCCACAATTGATTGCATTTAACAACAATTCACACCTACTAGAGCTAAAGCCCCTTATTACCAAGCATCATACTAGTCCACAACATCAAAATCATATGAAACCAGAAAATTCCTCATAAAATGGAAAACTTCACCAAATCAAGCCAAACCAAGAAATAAATCATATAATCCATCACTTTAGCCACTTCTAAGCCAAACATAAGCATCATTAGATGTAGTAGGGTGTTCAAGCATCACTTACCAAGAAATTAAGAGAGATAGAGAGGTTGGCCACCTTAGAGCTTCAAAACAACTTCACCAAGTCACTTACTAGCACCTAATGGAGTGATTTTATGGAGCAAATCTAAGTTTAATTGGTTGGAATGGAAGATTGAGATAGTTTGAAGCTTGTAAATTGAAGAAGTTTTTCTTCCTTGTCCAAGAGAGAGAATCGGCCAACAAGAGGTAAGAAAGAATGAATTTTTAGGCAATTTTTGAGATATTTAATCCATGATAAGAAAAGTCAAAAATGTCCAACAAGTGGACCAATCACATAGTGCCACTTGGCACTTCATTTAATGCCTTCCTATCACTTGGTTCCTCTCACATCAATGCCATGTCACCCTCTACTTATCTCTTAACACCCGATAAATTTTCACCAGTATCCGAAACTTAACCTTATTGGCCGAATTTTTCCGTACTTTTCGCACTAGTGGGTCCCACGTCCAAAATATATTCTTAATTTTCTAAAAACTCACCAATACTAGAAAAATCATTTAAAAACTATAATTACTCATAAAATCTACCAGAAAAATATTCCTAGGCCCGAAAATGCAGAAAACATGCAATTAAGGGGGAAATAAACCCTAGGAAAAAATATTAGGGTTTTTACGGGTTCTCACACTCTCCCCCTCTTAAAAGAATTTCGTCCTCGAAATTTCTCACCAACGGAATCTATCAAATCTAAAGTACCCAACGGACTATACCTTCTCCATCCTCAGACGAGTCAGGGACCTGATGCTGCTCTAGAGAATATACCCGAGCCGGTACTTTCGCTCCGGTCCCTTCTCCTTTCGACTGTCCAGGGTTGGTCTTAGCTGGTTGCTGAGAATTAGTCTTGGTGGGTGGCGGAGTCCCTCTCCCTTCGCGCAGTCGTGCTGGACAATTAGCAATTCGATGTTCGGCGCTACCACAGCGCAGGCATTTTCCTTCTTTCTTCCAACAATTTGCCTCCGTGTGCTTTGGCCCTCCGCAATATCCACAGGGACCTCGAGTAGCAGTGACCGATCCTCTCGGTGAGACACCACTGGCCACCCCCGATTGTCGTACTCCCCCGTTCCCTTTTCCACTCTTAGAGGGTGTGCTCTTATCTTCCTGTTCTGAGCTGCTCCCAGGAAAGCCTCTTTTCTTGGTTTGGAAGTTTCTAACTTGTAGCCTCGCATCTTCAACCCGTTGAGCTTTCTCCACCGCGTCACTAAAGGTACCAAGTTGAGCTACAGCCAAATCCTTTTGAATTTCAACATTTAGCCCCTGTAAAAAACGCCTTATCCGTCTTTGTTCGGTTATGATCAGTTCAGGCGCAAACTTAGACAACCGAGTGAATTGACTCTCATACTCGGCTACAGTTTGTGTTCCCTGGCGAAGCCGAATGAATTCATCTTCCTTCTTTTCTTGGATGAGAGGAGGGAAAAACTTGGCATTAAATTCTCTCATAAAGTTCGCCCACGTCCTCGGGGTTTGTTCTCTTTCCCATTTCATTCGAATGACATTCCACCAGGAACGGGCGGCTCCCTCTAGTTGGAAGACAGCAAATGTCACCTGTCTCTCTTCGGTATAGTGTAAGGCAGCGAAAATATCAATCATCTTCTCCATCCACTTCTCAGCTACATCAGGATCAGGGCCTCCAAGAAATTTGGGTGGGGAGAACTTCTGAAATCTCTCAAGGGCTCTATCCTCGCCCTCCATGTGATTACCAGGATTTCCAGGGTTGTGGTTAGGGTTTTGACCTTGTTGGTGCACCACTTGGGCTAGTAAATCAGTCATTTGCTGCATAGCCGCAGCTATTTGGACATTGGGGTCAACCCTAGGGTCAGGGTTTG
Source organism: Coffea eugenioides (assembly GCF_003713205.1). Lineage (NCBI taxonomy): Eukaryota > Viridiplantae > Streptophyta > Magnoliopsida > Gentianales > Rubiaceae > Coffea > Coffea eugenioides. Next base: position 78,054 of record NW_020863912.1, read on the forward strand.
GTCCAGATGAGGTTTCCCCAATACCCCTTTCAGGCGTAGGTTGCCTATTGCCACGCCCACGGCCCCGTCCACTACGAGTGCCTTCCATAAGTTTCACTCGGTCTAGGCAAGAATGCTAAACCAAAGCAGTATCAAAGCATGTAAGTAATACGCAAAACTTTCACATTAACACACATTTATACATTGCAAACATGATCACAACATATATATACAAGTCGGTCAAAATTAAGCCACACACATATATACAGCCAGTTAAGTCAGGTACAAACATAAACGATCCACCGAGGAATGGCCTTTCTAGTTCAACAAATCCTTTCTAACCTAGGCCCTCACATCTTTCGTATCCGGGCGCAAGAATCCCATCTAAGATAATTCACAACTCGAGCCGGCCGGTCCCAAGAGTAAACCATCTTTATTAAGGATTCCTACCCGACATACATACCTAGCTTCCTCGAGTCCCATGATAATGATTCGTACACTTATCACATGCCCGGTTCATAACTTACGCTCAAACGAGCACTTAGAC
>NW_020863913.1:0-21374 GCF_003713205.1 Coffea eugenioides
GTCAATTTCTGTCCGTTTTGTGTTCAATCATTGTGTTTTGCAATCGGGCCGTAGTTGGATTTTACTTATGTGTCAAATTTGTCCGAGTTTATTCCCTTGTTGCGCCGAATTTCTGTCCGTGTTTGTACCCTGTCGCGAGTCGTCAATATTCTGTCTGTTCTTGTGCTGGTTCGTTGTCTTGAATCTCCCCATAATTGTCTCCACAAATCTGTCCAAGTGCGTTTTCTAGTTCCGTCCATAGTGCCTTGAAATTCTGTCTTGTGTTCCATCGTTGGCTTGTCTATTGCTGTCCATAATTTCTGGTATCATTGTTTTGAGTTATCCAACTTGTTTACTTGGTTTTTCAAATCTGAATTGTGGTGAAACTTGTTGGTATTTGTGAATCTTGAGAGAACCTACAAGAATCTTGAGTTTCTTGACCACAATCTTGAAATTCTTGAAGTTCTTGATAACTTCCTTGAAAGTTCTTGAAGGATCTCGAAGTTCTTGAAGATTCCTTGTGCGTGTGAATTGGCTGAACCAAATCCGAAAAATAATCCAATCGGCCAAGCTTGTGTTGTGTTGGTCGTATAAGTCAAAAAAAAAAAAGAAACGAAAAACAAGAAAGAAAGTCCGAAGTTTATTGCCAAATCAATCACGGATTACATCTTGTATCCAAGACTACAAAAAGGAAAAAAAAATTTCAAAGTTTCGGTCCACTACTTCTTGAACCTCTTGATTCTTGGAAATTTGTTTCGTCCGTCTAGCGAACAATTTCTTGTACTCTCGAGCATTGGTGAAAGGCTTTCTTGGAGTCTTTGCTTCTATCTAGGGAATATCTTGGGTAACCCATTGGGGGGGGAGCCTGAGGAGGGTTGATTGCGTCACGTTGTTGAGATTCCATCTAGTTGCTATTGTCTTGAACAAACATCCGAAACTGCCTTGGGTGTGTTTGAACAGAAAATCCGAGCTTGACCTTGTGCTTGCAAGTTAAGGCTAACGTGGGTGGGTCTTTAATAGCCTACCTTCCAACCGTACAAAAGGTTTCCAACCGAATTGTTCTTTCGGGAGTTGGAACCGAAATTGTTTTGTGCAATCCTTCTTGGAGTAGAAATTGGAAGTTCCTAAAAGTTGTTACAAGAAGAAAAGGTTTTCTAAAAGGTTTCCAACAACTAACTTGTTTCCAAATTCAATTAGGAAACTAAGTGGACATAACTCTCCTAATTCCACTTGGATAAGTCCACTCAAATTAGGAAACTAGGGTTTGCTTGTTTCCTTTTCCATTTTCGCACACTTTCCTAATCTGTCTGCCCTAGGAAACAGTCCAAACTACCCTCTATCCCGTCCACATTGCTTCCAAAATTGTGTCTTGCTCTTGGTTACTCTTGTGGGAAGTTTGGTGAACAAATTGAGGACCTTGTGCGGCATTTCTCAAACTACTCAAACCGGCAAGGTAAGGAAGTTTGGTAAGGTCATTCGAGTGCTTTGGAGTGAAAACACGTGTGAGTGAAACACTTAGCGAGTGAAGTGAGGTTCTATTTGTATTATTTGCTTGGTCACTAACGTTACAGGGCAAAACGAAAGACATGGAGCAAACTAACCAAACCGCCGACTACACGTCGATGTTCAACGCTATGAAATCCGAACTAAAGCGGATTAGTGAGCAACAAATGGAGGAAATGCACAACCGATTTGATGAACTCTCCAAGAGCTTCACGAGGGGCTCTCGATCCAGATCTCACACCCGAAACCACCATGGTACAAAAGGGGCAAATTATGAGGATTATTCGGCAAGTGAGGATGAAGAGAGAGCCGAGAGGCCTAAAAGGGACACTACCAAGGATGCACTTAAGGGACTTAAAATCAAAATTCCCACCTTCCAAGGTAGAAGTGACCCTGAGGCGTACTCGGAATGGGAAGTCCGAATCGAGATGGTCTTCGATTGCTATGACTATAGCGAGGAACAAAAGGTGAAGATCGCCACTGTTGAGTTCACCGACTACGCACTCGTTTGGTGGGATCAAGTACGGACTGGAAGGAGGAGAAACGGTGAACCACAAGTCCGAACTTGGCGTGAACTCAAGGCCATGATGCGTAAGAGGTTTGTTTCAAGCTACTACAACCGCGATCTCCATTCAAAACTGCAAACCCTCACTCAAGGCAACATGAGTGTGGAGGACTATTACAAGGAGATTTCGGCCATGATGAGGGCTAATATCCAAGAAGATAGTGAGGTCACGATGGCAAGATTTCTTCGTGGTTTAAACCCTGAACTTCAAGAGGCCTTGGAGCTTCAACATTATTTGGATATGAGTGACCTTCATCAAGGCCGAAAGGGGAAGGAAACTGAGGAGAGGTGGCCGACCCCACCAAACCTCAAATCCGAATGTATGGAAGGGAAACCAGCCGAGAAGAACATCACATGAAGTTGGACAATCGGCTATACCAACCACTTCTAGCCGAACACAAGGTAACCTTCCTAACTGAAATTCCAATTCTACCGCTAACAAGTTTGTTGATACAACTGGGTCAACTTCAAAGTCGGCTCAAGAGATTCCTAAGCCTAGGAGTAGGGACATTAAGTACTTCAAATGCCAAGGATTCGGACATATCCAATCTCAATGTTCGAATCAAAGGGTCACGCTCATAACTCACAATGGAGGAGTCGTATCTGATGATGATGATTGTGAGGAGATGCCGACCTTCTCCAAGGATAACTGCTTGGAGAATGACTCGGCCGAGGAAGAGTGCTCTCCTACTCAAAGAGAAATTGGTTGCTTGGTGGCACGACGAGTGCTAACCGCCCGAGTCAAAGAAGATGAGCAATTGCAACGAGAGAACTTGTTTTACACTCGATGTAAAATAAGTGACAAAGTGTGCAGTCTCATCATTGATGGTAGGAGTTGAACCAATGTAGGAAGTTTGCTCATGGTAGAGAGCTTGGGACTTCCAACGACTAGACATCCACACCCTTACCGACTACAATGGCTAAGCGAAGATGGTGAAGTACGTGTCTACAAACAGGTACGTCTTCCTTTCTCCATTGGCAACTACATTGACGAAGTTGTTTGTGATGTTGTCCCCATACATGCTACCCATGTAATTTTAGGAAGACCCTGGCAATTTGATAAGCATGTCACTTTTGATGGTAGATCTAATAAGTACACTCTCTTGCACAATGGAACGAGAATGTGACTTAGACCGACAAAAGAGGAAACAAAAGACGGCCGAATCTGGAAATTGCTCCACTTCCACAAATGAGCATTCGGCCAAGGGTCATACACTGATTAAATCAAGCACTAGGAAGCAAAACATGATAATCAAGGCTAAGGAAGTTAGGAAGTGTGTGAATTCTGATCAGCCTGTATTATTCATGATTTGCAAACATGTACTCTTGAATGTTGATGAACTCGATAGGGCATTGCCTTCGAGAGTAGTTGCTTTGTCGCGGGTTAAGCAAGGAGAGAATGAGTTGATCATGGCATGTTCCATCCCTAACTCCATTGGTGAATATCAGAATCTTCATGAAGTTTGCCTCTTAAGTGTTGCATCCCTTTACGATCCATTGGTATTTAACTTCATCCATGAGTCTGTTTTGCTTGTTGGGAGGAGTAATGGAGTTTCAAAGGGCGTTCTTGCGCTTGAATCTTGTCCTATGCCTTCTTACCCTTTTGCAACAAGTGTTCCAAGTGATGATCAGTCTAATGCAGTTGAACGTGTTCAAAGTGTTCTTCATTATATCAGTTGCATTTTGGAGGATCCAAAAAGATGTAACCGAAGCTATATGCATTATCTTCGAGGAGTCATTGGAGTAAAGCCATCAGTTTTTCTTGGCTGGCTGTGAGCATTTTCAAACTGACCAAGAGACATGTGCACCGCATTATAATAATCATGACGTATGCAAGTATCATTCAATCTAAGAGGGCCAATATGTGGTGGCATTAGATTTGAGGTTTCGTACTCCAACTCTTGCTAGTATCATTCATTTCCATCCAGATTTGAGGACAAATCCTTCTCAAGTGGAGGGGACTGATGTGTGCACGGATGGCGGCCTTGACTCAAGGCTTCCATAGGAACATTGAAGGCTTGGAAGTTGCTAATCAAGGCATCTACACATTGATCCAAATCAAGGAAGCATCAAGCGCGGCCTTAGCTACTTGGGCCGAGCACTAGGAATGTTCGCATTGTTAGTCGTATGAGTTGTTAGTTGGTTTTGATCATTATCGAGTCATTAGTTGTTAGTTGGTTTGTTAGTCGTGTTTTAATTAATAGTTTATTAGTTATTGGAGTCAAACAATCGGCCCACTCATGTTCAAGAGTGGATCGAGCTCCTTTTCTAGTTTAGGTTGGTGGGCCGCCAATCCTTGACCACAAAGGTTTCTAGCCTATAAAAAGGCGCCTTTTGTACCAGCAAAGATTAGACACTTTTGATAATAAAATTTCAATTTGTTCTCTTACAATTTCGAGAGTACATTCCTACTTGCTTGGCAAGGGTTATTTGAGCAATCACGCGTGACGTCCTTGGTTGTTCATCCGGCCTATCTACTTGAGTAACCACCTCAATTGGAGTCGCCGTTCTACCGCCTTGAATCGAGTTGAGTCGTCCCTCTTGGTTCTAGGTTCGGTAATCCAAACGGTTGAGTATCCCTCTAGGTCCTTGGGCAATCGTGCTACGTGTCTCGGAACGAGTTGACCGAGGAACGTATCAGTTGGCTTCAGAGCTGGTTGAGGTATCAAGTCGTTATATCCTCTTACTTGTTCTTGTCTAGTTCGTTTTAGGGTTCCTATTTTTCCGCTGTCTTGTTTGTTTGTTGCATCGCTAGTTGTTTCTTCGTTGTTCACAAATCTGTCCGAAGTTGTTTTGCCATTGGCGTCGTCAATTTCTGTCCGTTTTGTGTTCAATCATTGTGTTTTGCAATCGGGCCGTAGTTGGATTTTACTTATGTGTCAAATTTGTCCGAGTTTATTCCCTTGTTGCGGCGAATTTCTGTCCGTGTTTGTACCCTGTCGCGAGTCGTCAATATTCTGTCTGTTCTTGTGTTGGTTCGTTGTCTTGAATCTCCCCATAATTGTCTCCACAAATCTGTCCAAGTGCGTTTTCTAGTTCCGTCCATAGTGCCTTGAAATTCTGTCTTGTGTTCCATCGTTGGCTTGTCTATTGCTGTCCATAATTTCTGGTATCATTGTTTTGAGTTATCCAACTTGTTTACTTGGTTTTTCAAATCTGAATTGTGGTGAAACTTGTTGGTATTTGTGAATCTTGAGAGAACCTACAAGAATCTTGAGTTTCTTGACCACAATCTTGAAATTCTTGAAGTTCTTGATAACTTCCTTGAAAGTTCTTGAAGGATCTCGAAGTTCTTGAAGATTCCTTGTGCGTGTGAATTGGCTGAACCAAATCCGAAAAATAATCCAATCGGCCAAGCTTGTGTTGTGTTGGTCGTATAAGTCAAAAAAAAAAAAGAAACGAAAAACAAGAAAGAAAGTCCGAAGTTTATTGCCAAATCAATCACGGATTACATCTTGTATCCAAGACTACAAAAAGGAAAAAAAAAATTCAAAGTTTCGGTCCACTACTTCTTGAACCTCTTGATTCTTGGAAATTTGTTTCGTCCGTCTAGCGAACAATTTCTTGTACTCTCGAGCATTGGTGAAAGGCTTTCTTGGAGTCTTTGCTTCTATCTAGGGAATATCTTGGGTAACCCATTGGGGGGGGGGAGCCTGAGGAGGGTTGATTGCGTCACGTTGTTGAGATTCCATCTAGTTGCTATTGTCTTGAACAAACATCCGAAACTGCCTTGGGTGTGTTTGAACAGAAAATCCGAGCTTGACCTTGTGCTTGCAAGTTAAGGCTAACGTGGGTGGGTCTTTAATAGCCTACCTTCCAACCGTACAAAAGTTTCCAACCGAATTGTTCTTTCGGGAGTTGGAACCGAAATTGTTTTGTGCAATCCTTCTTGGAGTAGAAATTGGAAGTTCCTAAAAGTTGTTACAAGAAGAAAAGGTTTTCTAAAAGGTTTCCAACAACTAACTTGTTTCCAAATTCAATTAGGAAACTAAGTAGACATAACTCTCCTAATTCCACTTGGATAAGTCCACTCAAATTAGGAAACTAGGGTTTGCTTGTTTCCTTTTCCATTTTCGCACACTTTCCTAATCTGTCTGCCCTAGGAAACAGTCCAAACTACCCTCTATCGCATCCACATTGCTTCCAAAATTGTGTCTTGCTCTTGGTTACTCTTGTGGGAAGTTTGGTGAACAAATTGAGGACCTTGTGCGGCATTTCTCAAACTACTCAAACCGGCAAGGTAAGGAAGTTTGGTAAGGTCATTCGAGTGCTTTGGAGTGAAAACACGTGTGAGTGAAACACTTAGCGAGTGAAGTGAGGTTCTATTTGTATTATTTGCTTGGTCACTAACGTTACAGGGCAAAACGAAAGACATGGAGCAAACTAACCAAACCGCCGACTACACGTCGATGTTCAACGCTATGAAATCCGAACTAAAGCGGATTAGTGAGCAACAAATGGAGGAAATGCACAACCGATTTGATGAACTCTCCAAGAGCTTCACGAGGGGCTCTCGATCCAGATCTCACACCCGAAACCACCATGGTACAAAAGGGGCAAATTATGAGGATTATTCGGCAAGTGAGGATGAAGAGAGAGCCGAGAGGCCTAAAAGGGACACTACCAAGGATGCACTTAAGGGACTTAAAATCAAAATTCCCACCTTCCAAGGTAGAAGTGACCCTGAGGCGTACTCGGAATGGGAAGTCCGAATCGAGATGGTCTTCGATTGCTATGACTATAGCGAGGAACAAAAGGTGAAGATCGCCACTGTTGAGTTCACCGACTACGCACTCGTTTGGTGGGATCAAGTACGGACTGGAAGGAGGAGAAACGGTGAACCACAAGTCCGAACTTGGCGTGAACTCAAGGCCATGATGCGTAAGAGGTTTGTTTCAAGCAACTACAACCGCGATCTCCATTCAAAACTGCAAACCCTCACTCAAGGCAACATGAGTGTGGAGGACTATTACAAGGAGATTTCGGCCATGATGAGGGCTAATATCCAAGAAGATAGTGAGGTCACGATGGCAAGATTTCTTCGTGGTTTATGTGACGCCCCCACTTCTCCCAAAGGCGAACCAAAGGGTATCCGCGGGACGCCTGCCCAGCTCTCGCCAGGACTCACTACAATCCATCATTCAAGAGCTCGAAATACTTTAATTAACTTCAATACACAATTAAGGTACTTCAAATATCTCACACTTACAACTAAGTAGCTTTCAAGCTTAAATACAACCCAACGGAAAATGGTACAATAGCCATCCGTTATAATATAACTTAAAGTCTTCAAAAGAAAACAATCTAGTACTACTCACGAGCACCCTTGGTCTCGAACCCTGTAAAAGAAATCCACAACGTGGTATGAGCTACACAGCCCAGTGAGGTTCCAAGACACTCTAACAGTTCAAATAAATCAAATAAGTTGGGCATATCATATGCATGGTTCAAGGTTACACAATGGCATGTTATCATGAGGTGATAATCATTGTACAGGTAATTTGAGACATTTATCATGGTATGAGACATTGGCATGTATAGTTCACGAGTGATTGGAGCTTATTACAGGCATAGCTCAGGATTTCATGTTGGCATTTTAGCACGAAACAATTATTATGATACAAGGTAAACATATACTGTAGGATACGGTGTTCCAGTGGAACTCTGTCGGTCATCTGCACCTTATGACTTCCGGATCCCCTCGGTTTGACTGGCCATCACCTTATCCCTCCAGTGGTAATACTCGAGTATACCGAAACGGTTGTCCAGGGTTCCAACCTACCCGACCGAGCCCAGTCCTGGCTCGAGTAGGTCAGTAACCGAGGCAGGGCCCAAGTTCAGCTTAGAGCTTACAACATGCACAAGTAATCAAGTAATTCGACAAAAGGTAAAATTCATCATTTGAGTAGGTCGAGTGAGATAAAGTACACACTCGCCTAACAATGATGGACAACTTCATATAACATGTGATTCATGATAATCAAGTGATCAAGTGGATACTTAGCACGTAAGCACGTAAGCAATACAAGTTGATTTCATGGGAGCATATAATTCACGGATATCGAATAATCATATAGATTAGAAATCATATGAGCAAATAGTCAGGTAATCAGGTAGTCATGTGGGTTGGTAAACGGTTCACGGTTAACGGTTAACTGTTCACGGTTGACGGTTAATTGACAAGCATTGGTCATATGCATAGGCCATCATTGGCCGTTATCCCATTTTTACCACGTGAGAGTCGAGGAGATTCACTCCAACGACGTATGCAACCTTAGCATACCAAGTCATGTTATTCGAGTATTTTCAAGCATGAATTATTCATCTCAAAAGAGAACGAGTGCGATAAAGTACACACTCGACTCCATTTTTCAAAACCAAGTAGACTAAGTAAACAATCTAGCAAGTTAAGCATGTATCGAGTTCATATGGTCATTTGATATGGTTAATGATTTAACCAATTCATGTAGATATACAATGCAAGTATACATTCCTTAAATAGGCATGAGTATGGTAAATACTTAACACATAGCACTTAATAATCATGAAATAAGCGTGTCCTAGACTTATTCAATTACGTATTCCTATATGGAACACTCACCTAGTCAAAACAAGCGAGTAGTTTTCAAACAAGCGTTTTAGGTGTCCGCTCCGAGTTCCCCTTGGAGATTCCCTCGAGTGCCTGAGTAAACAACCATTAACTATTATACACTATCACTTAGAACTCCTACTTATCAAAGAAGGTTGTACAATCTAAAGGGAATTCATGAATTGGGCCTTAATTATTAATAATCGAGGCTCAAGAGTAAAGTTTTAAAGTCTAAAGAAAGAGACTAACATTTTTCATGAAATCGAGTTAAAAATGTTCAATCGGTATCGAGAAAAGAAGGCAAGTTTCCAAAATCTCATTTCTAAGAAATTGTCAAATTTTAGCTTTGGGTGTCAATTCTAGAAAAATCGTATCTTGCACTACGTAGGTCCAAAATTGGAAAGCTTGATACCATTGGAAACTACATTCCGAGTACTACAAGTTTCTAGAAGACACTTTTCCATGATTCGAAATGGAAGGTATTCAAAAGTTGGATCAAAGTTACTGCTGTAGAATACTAAGACAGTTTCAAGGTTGGTTTTTGGCCAATTTTGGAAATTCAGTAAAATTCACTTGTTTTGAACTAACCTTTGAAATTTGGAAATCAAATAGTGTTACAATCCAAGAGTATAACAATACAAGCGGATTGAGAAATGGAGTTTCGAGCACCAAGATATAGTAGCCCCAAGTTGAGGAAGATTCAAGACTGAAGAAGAATTTCCAGTTTTGAACCTCCAACACTAGAAATTTAATTCGGTATCGAAACGAACTTGGATTGGTACCAAAATTGGCAGTATTTTACTCCCATATGAAAGGTACCACTCTATCAAATTTCAGGGAAAAATACTTTCGGTAAGGTAGTTAATTAGCCAACCAAGGTTCAAGAAAAATCCTAAGGCAAACTGCCTTTGACTTGCATTTCCCAATTTCCAATCGTCTAACCAAGAAAGTTATCCAACCATGGTTCATTTGTGAAATAAGGGTCTAAGATACACCCATAATATCTTTGGTAAGTGTTTAATATCAAAAACATCAACTAACAAGTTCATTCCAAGATTTGGTTCCAAACCAGTCCAAACATCATGGTTTTCCAAAACAGAGCAGTCCACTTGTTTCAGTCACAAATCAGTCAATATAGCTCGAAATTGAGCATGGCTTACGCCGTTGGAAAGTACATTCATAGGACTAAAATATCACAGAAGAAATCATTTCCAAATTCGGCACCCATCTGGTTCAAATTCGGGCATCAAGTTGCTGCCTGAACACTTCATTCCAGACGAACAGAGCAACAGGACAGCGAACTTAAAACATTTGGTTCGGCTTGCTCACAAGGAATCAGAACGTGATTTTATACCAAATTAAAGCTAGGAATGTCTAGTTTCAAACGCCACCGACGGCACATGATTTCGACATCCGAGGACAGAGTTATAGCCAAAATGCCAACGCTGGACAGTGCAATACGGAACAGATTTCCAGATTGCCACTTCTAGGAGAAAAATTCATTTGACCCACCAAACGTTAATGTTTTCCAACGAAAATTTTTACACACATAATATAACATATATACATCAGGTTCATGCCAATAGATCACCAAAAATGGGCCTTCTTATGGCCGAACAAAACAGGGGCATTTTCGGAAATTCTTGCCAAGACCTCTACTTTGAGTTTCCAACAATAACACTCCATAAACTCATCATTATAACCACTAAACTACCATTAAATCCAACATTAATCCTTAAATCAGCAACAACAACCCAAGTGTGGGAATACCAAGAGCCCACTCATTTCATTTTCACCATAAACAAGCTAACTAAGTGCATGCATGAGCTTAATCTTGCTATATAAATTCCAAAAGACAAGAATCCAAGGGTTGATCATTACCTATTCCTTGGGTGTGCAAGATCAGAAATTTCGGCCCTCTTGAAGCTCCAAGAACCCGTGAAGATGCAGCCTTTTGTTAGCTAAATCCAACCTCCAAGAGGTTTGCTAAGTGGTCTCCAAGTTTGGTGTGATTTGGAGGTGATTTGGGGTAGTTTTGGTTGAGATTAGTGTGCAGAATTTTTGTTGCAAATGAGTTAGAGAGAGAGAGAAGCTTGGCCGGCTGTGAGGAGAGAGAAGAGAGAGTGTGATTTTGATCTAAGTTGGCTTCTCAAAGAAGATTAAATGTGTGGTGAAAAATTGCTCCAAAGTCAACTCTTGTAAGGCTCGTTTGGCACGTTTTTAGGCTCGATTTTCTCGCGCGTTTGGTTCACTAGTGCACTAAACCTCTAATGCACTCATGTTAATATAAACATTATTCACTCTTAATTGTCTCGAAACAAGGGTCTAAAGTTCCTCAAATAAAGTCGCGCGTGTGAAAACGCGTACCGCCAATTTTACCGCTATAACGCGAAACTTCCGGGAAATTCTTATAACGATAGTACTAATAACTATCACTTGAGTATTTAAACATTAAAATACCGAATTTAGGTCCATTGTACATGTCTCCAATATTCCAAACTTATTGTACTCTCAAGCGGATAAAATCTCCAAGCACTATTCACTGTTTTTACTAAACGCGCTCCAGGAAATTAATTCGTGAAATGAGTTACTTTAAAAATATAACGAAGTTATATTACCATGTATTTAGGTCTAATAAGACTAGAAAATATTCCTCGAGGCAAATATCCAATTAAATAATTTATTAAGCCACAAATTAGGCTAAAAAAAATAATAGTTTTTACGAGTCCTCACAGTTTAAACCCTGAACTTCAAGAGGCCTTGGAGCTTCAACATTATTTGGATATGAGTGACCTTCATCAAGGCCGAAAGGGGAAGGAAACTGAGGAGAGGTGGCCGACCCCACCAAACCTCAAATCCGAATGTATGGAAGGGAAACCAGCCGAGAAGAACATCACATGAAGTTGGACAATCGGCTATACCAACCACTTCTAGCCGAACACAAGGTAACCTTCCTAACTGAAATTCCAATTCTACCGCTAACAAGTTTGTTGATACAACTAGGTCAACTTCAAATTCGGCTCAAGAGATTCCTAAGCCTAGGAGTAGGGACATTAAGTACTTCAAATGCCAAGGATTCGGACATATCCAATCTCAATGTTCGAATCAAAAGGTCACGCTCATAACTCACAATGGAGAAGTCGTATCTGATGATGATGATTGTGAGGAGATGCCGACCTTCTCCAAGGATAACTGCTTGGAGAATGACTCGGCCGAGGAAGAGTGCTCTCCTACTCAAAGAGAAATTGGTTGCTTGGTGGCACGACGAGTGCTAACCGCCCGAGTCAAAGAAGATGAGCAATTGCAACGAGAGAACTTGTTTTACACTCGATGTAAAATAAGTGACAAAGTGTGCAGTCTCATCATTGATGGTAGGAGTTGAACCAATGTAGCAAGTTTGCTCATGGTAGAGAGCTTGGGACTTCCAACGACTAGACATCCACACCCTTACCGACTACAATGGCTAAGCGAAGATGGTGAAGTACGTGTCTACAAACAGGTACGTCTTCCTTTCTCCATTGGCAACTACATTGACGAAGTTGTTTGTGATGTTGTCCCCATGCATGCTACCCATGTAATTTTAGGAAGACCCTGACAATTTGATAAGCATGTCACTTTTGATGGTAGATCTAATAAGTACACTCTCTTGCACAATGGAACGAGAATGTGACTTAGACCGACAAAAGAGGAAACAAAAGACGGCCGAATCTGGAAATTGCTTCACTTCCACAAATGAGCATTCGGCCAAGGGTCATACACTGATTAAATCAAGCACTAGGAAGCAAAACATGATAATCAAGGCTAAGGAAGTTAGGAAGTGTGTGAATTCTGATCAGCCTGTATTACTCATGATTTGCAAACATGTACTCTTGAATGTTGATGAACTCGATAGGGCATTGCCTTCAAGAGTAGTTGCTTTGTCGCGGGTTAAGCAAGGAGAGAATGAGTTGATCATGGCATGTTCCATCCCTAACTCCATTGGTGAATATCAGAATCTTCATGAAGTTTGCCTCTTAAGTGTTGCATCCCTTTACGATCCATTGGTATTTAACTTCACCCATGAGTCTGTTTTGCTTGTTGGAAGGAGTAATGGAGTTTCAAAGGGCGTTCTTGCGCTTGAATCTTGTCCTATGCCTTCTTACCCTTTTGCAACAAGTGTTCCAAGTGATGATCAGTCTAATGCAGTTGAACGTGTTCAAAGTGTTCTTCATTATATCAGTTGCATTTTGGAGGATCCAAAAAGATGTAACCGAAGCTATATGCGTTATCTTCGAGGAGTCATTGGAGTAAAGCCATGGGTTTTTCTTGGCTGGCTGTGAGCATTTTCAAACTGACCAAGAGACATGTGCACCGCATTATAATAATCATGACGTATGCAAGTATCATTCAATCTAAGAGGGCCAATATGTGGTGGCATTAGATTTGAGGTTTCATACTCCAACTCTTGCTAGTATCATTCATTTCCATCCAGATTTGAGGACAAATCCTTCTCAAGTGGAGGGGACTGATGTGTGCACGGATGGCGGCCTTGACTCAAGGCTTCCATAGGAACATTGAAGGCTTGGAAGTTGCTAATCAAGGCATCTACACATTGATCCAAATCAAGGAAGCATCAAGCGCGGCCTTAGCTACTTGGGCCGAGCACTAGGAATGTTCGCATTGTTAGTCGTATGAGTTGTTAGTTGGTTTTGATCATTATCGAGTCATTAGTTGTTAGTTGGTTTGTTAGTCGTGTTTTAATTAATAGTTTATTAGTTATTGGAGTCAAACAATCGGCCCACTCATGTTCAAGAGTGGATCGAGCTCCTTTTCTAGTTTAGGTTGGTGGGCCGCCAATCCTTGACCACAAAGGTTTCTAGCCTATAAAAAGGCGCCTTTTGTACCAGCAAAGGTTAGACACTTTTGATAATAAAATTTCAATTTGTTCTCTTACAATTTCGAGAGTACATTCCTACTTGCTTGGCAAGGGTTATTTGAGCAATCACGCGTGACGTCCTTGGTTGTTCATCTGGCCTATCTACTTGAGTAACCACCTCAATTGGAGTCGCCGTTCTACCGCCTTGAATCGAGTTGAGTCGTCCCTCTTGGTTCTAGGTTCCGTAATCCAAACGGTTGAGTATCCCTCTAGGTCCTTGGGCAATCGTGCTACGTGTCTCGGAACGAGTTGACCGAGAAACGTATCAGTTGGCTTCAGAGCTGGTTGAGGTATCAAGTCGTTATATCCTCTTACTTGTTCTTGTCTAGTTCGTTTTAGGGTTCCTATTTTTCCGCTGTCTTGTTTGTTTGTTGCATCGCTAGTTGTTTCTTCGTTGTTCACAAATCTGTCCGAAGTTGTTTTGCCATTGGCGTCGTCAATTTCTGTCCGTTTTGTGTTCAATCAATGTGTTTTGCAATCGGGCCGTAGTTGGATTTTACTTATGTGTCAAATTTGTCCGAGTTTATTCCCTTGTTGCGCCGAATTTCTGTCCGTGTTTGTACCCTGTCGCGAGTCGTCAATATTCTGTCTGTTCTTGTGTTGGTTCGTTGTCTTGAATCTCCCCATAATTGTCTCCACAAATCTGTCCAAGTGCGTTTTCTAGTTCCGTCCATAGTGCCTTGAAATTCTGTCTTGTGTTCCATCGTTGGCTTGTCTATTGCTGTCCATAATTTCTGGTATCATTGTTTTGAGTTATCCAACTTGTTTACTTGGTTTTTCGAATCTGAATTGTGGTGAAACTTGTTGGTATTTGTGAATCTTGAGAGAACCTACAAGAATCTTGAGTTTCTTGACCACAATCTTGAAATTCTTGAAGTTCTTGATAACTTCCTTGAAAGTTCTTGAAGGATCTCGAAGTTCTTGAAGATTCCTTGTGCGTGTGAATTGGCTGAACCAAATCCGAAAAATAATCCAATCGGCCAAGCTTGTGTTGTGTTGGTCGTATAAGTCAAAAAAAAAAGAAACGAAAAACAAGAAAGAAAGTCCGAAGTTTATTGCCAAATCAATCACGGATTACATCTTGTATCCAAGACTACAAAAAGGAAAAAAAAATTTCAAAAGTTTCGGTCCACTACTACTTCTTGAAGTTCTTGAACCTCTTGATTCTTGGAAATTTGTTTCGTCCGTCTAGCGAACAATTTCTTGTACTCTCGAGCATTGATGAAAGGCTTTCTTGGAGTCTTTGCTTCTATCTAGGGAATATCTTGGGTAACCCATTGGGGGGGAGCCTGAGGAGGGTTGATTGCGTCACGTTGTTGAGATTCCATCTAGTTGCTATTGTCTTGAACAAACATCCGAAACTGCCTTCCTTGGGTGTGTTTGAACAGAAAATCCGAGCTTGACCTTGTGCTTGCAAGTTAAGGCTAACGTGGGTGGGTCTTTAATAGCCTACCTTCCAACCGTACAAAAGGTTTCCAACCGAATTGTTCTTTCGGGAGTTGGAACCGAAATTGTTTTGTGCAATCCTTCTTGGAGTAGAAATTGGAAGTTCCTAAAAGTTGTTACAAGAAGAAAAGGTTTTCTAAAAGGTTTCCAACAACTAACTTGTTTCCAAATTCAATTAGGAAACTAAGTGGACATAACTCTCCTAATTCCACTTGGATAAGTCCACTCAAATTAGGAAACTAGGGTTTGCTTGTTTCCTTTTCCATTTTCGCACACTTTCCTAATCTGTCTGCCCTAGGAAATAGTCCAAACTACCCTCTATCCCGTCCACATTGCTTCCAAAATTGTGTCTTGCTCTTGGTTACTCTTGTGGGAAGTTTGGTGAACAAATTGAGGACCTTGTGCGGCATTTCTCAAACTACTCAAACCGGCAAGGTAAGGAAGTTTGGTAAGGTCATTCGAGTGCTTTGGAGTGAAAACACGTGTGAGTGAAACACTTAGCGAGTGAAGTGAGGTTCTATTTGTATTATTTTCTTGGTCACTAACGTTACAGGGCAAAACGAAAGACATGGAAGCAAACTAACCAAACCGCCGACTACACGTCGATGTTCAACGCTATGAAATCCGAACTAAAGCGGATTAGTGAGCAACAAATGGAGGAAATGCACAACCGATTTGATGAACTCTCCAAGAGCTTCACGAGGGGCTCTCGATCCAGATCTCACACCCGAAACCACCATGGTACAAAAGGGGCAAATTGTGAGGATTATTCGGCAAGTGAGGATGAAGAGAGAGCCGAGAGGCCTAAAAGGGACACTACCAAGGATGCACTTAAGGGACTTAAAATCAAAATTCCCACCTTCCAAGGTAGAAGTGACCCTGAGGCGTACTCGGAATGGGAAGTCCGATTCGAGATGGTCTTCGATTGCTATGACTATAGCGAGGAACAAAAGGTGAAGATCGCCACTGTTGAGTTCACCGACTACGCACTCGTTTGGTGGGATCAAGTACGGACTGGAAGGAGGAGAAACGGTGAACCACAAGTCCGAACTTGGCGTGAACTCAAGGCCATGATGCGTAAGAGGTTTGTTTCAAGCTACTACAACCGCGATCTCCATTCAAAACTGCAAACCCTCACTCAAGGCAACATGAGTGTGGAGGACTATTACAAGGAGATTTCGGCCATGATGAGGGCTAATATCCAAGAAGATAGTGAGGTCACGATGGCAAGATTTCTTCGTGGTTTAAACCCTGAACTTCAAGAGGCCTTGGAGCTTCAACATTATTTGGATATGAGTGACCTTCATCAAGGCCGAAAGGGGAAGGAAACTGAGGAGAGGTGGCCGACCCCACCAAACCTCAAATCCGAATGTATGGAAGGGAAACCAGCCGAGAAGAACATCACATGAAGTTGGACAATCGGCTATACCAACCACTTCTAGCCGAACACAAGGTAACCTTCCTAACTGAAATTCCAATTCTACCGCTAACAAGTTTGTTGATACAACTAGGTCAACTTCAAATTCGGCTCAAGAGATTCCTAAGCCTAGGAGTAGGGACATTAAGTACTTCAAATGCCAAGGATTCGGACATATCCAATCTCAATGTTCGAATCAAAAGGTCACGCTCATAACTCACAATGGAGAAGTCGTATCTGATGATGATGATTGTGAGGAGATGCCGACCTTCTCCAAGGATAACTGCTTGGAGAATGACTCGGCCGAGGAAGAGTGCTCTCCTACTCAAAGAGAAATTGGTTGCTTGGTGGCACGACGAGTGCTAACCGCCCGAGTCAAAGAAGATGAGCAATTGCAACGAGAGAACTTGTTTTACACTCGAT
This sequence comes from Coffea eugenioides, assembly GCF_003713205.1. Taxonomy (NCBI): domain Eukaryota; kingdom Viridiplantae; phylum Streptophyta; class Magnoliopsida; order Gentianales; family Rubiaceae; genus Coffea; species Coffea eugenioides. The sequence continues at coordinate 16,838 of NW_020863913.1, forward strand.
GTAAAATAAGTGACAAAGTGTGCAGTCTCATCATTGATGGTAGGAGTTGCACCAATGTAGCAAGTTTGCTCATGGTAGAGAGCTTGGGACTTCCAACGACTAGACATCCACACCCGTACCGACTACAATGGCTAAGCGAAGATGGTGAAGTACGTGTCTACAAACAGGTACGTCTTCCTTTCTCCATTGGCAACTACATTGACGAAGTTGTTTGTGATGTTGTCCCCATGCATGCTACCCATGTAATTTTAGGAAGACCCTGGCAATTTGATAAGCATGTCACTTTTGATGGTAGATCTAATAAGTACACTCTCTTGCACAATGGAATGAGAATGTGACTTAGACCGACAAAAGAGGAAACAAAAGACGGCCGAATCTGGAAATTGCTCCACTTCCACAAATGAGCATTCGGCCAAGGGTCATACACTGATTAAATCAAGCACTAGGAAGCAAAACATGATAATCAAGGCTAAGGAAGTTAGGAAGTGTGTGAATTCTGATCAGCCTGTATTACTCATGATTTGCAAACATGTACTCTTGAATGTTGATGAACTCGATAGGGAATTGTGATGCGAGACGCGGAAGCTACTTCGGATCTAGAGGAACACGATGAAGATTTGACGGAGTTGAACCCGAACTTGGACCACTCAAGAACAGATTTAACGGTAGAGGACGCCACAATCAAGTATGTGTGCTTGATTGATAAGTCAAGAACAGCCTAGGATCAACTCTAGGATGTTCAACTTAGCTTTTACAAGCTAAGGGAATTTGCCACAAGGAATGGACGAAATTCTGGAAATTTTATTCAATACTCTCCAAAAACTGAATGTAACATGCGGCTTGAGGCTATTAATAGCCGTGACTAAGACCTAATAAACTGGAAAAATAACAAGGAAAGTTCGGCCAGCCCCTTGGGCCTTCACTTGACCGAAAGCTAGCCCAACTAACTATAGATCCCCGTACGGCTCAGCGACGGTACTTAACTTCAGCTCAACCCGCCGTTTGGAGCTTGAACACTTGCATCTTCAATTGTAAGCAGCATTTTAGTGGTCGTGCAAGGATATTCCAACTCAATTCCTTCAATGGCCGGTTTCTCTTGGGTTTGGATGGCACGTACCAAGGCTTGGAGGGACTCCTTGAATCTCTTAGCTCGTGCTCGTGTCACTGGGCCTTGGGGCACCTTCACAGGGTCTACTTGTGCACTTTGGGCCTCGTGCTCAACCGCATCATTCCCCTCCTCTTGAAAAGGATTTGCCCTCAAATCGTACTCGTCCCCTGCAATAAATGGACTTAGATCAGCAACATTGAATGTAGCACTAACAGTATACTCACCAGGCAGATCTAAGCGGTATGCATTGTCGTTGATGCGCTCAATAACTTGAAAAGGCCCATCTCCTCTTGGTGACAGCTTGCTTTGCCGTTGTTTTGGAAATCTCTCCTTGCGCAAATGTAACCAGACCCAATCACCTGGTTCAAAGACAAGCTTGCGCCTCTGCTTATTAGCTTGTTGGACATAGGCTGGTTTGTTAGGCAATGGTGCTCCAGGAATGAGATCGATTTGGTGCTCGATTCCCCTTAGCGGTGGTAGTCCATCAGGTACATCCTCAGGAAATATGTCCTCAAATTCATCTTTGGCTTTTGCTAGCAAGCTTAGCTTCCCCTTATTTTCTTCTCTCATAGCCGACCCACTTGTTGCCTTTTTCTTCCCTAGGGGTTCGGCCCTACTCTCTCCTTTTTCTCCCTCACTTTTCTCTCACTTTTTCCTCTCAAGTTCTAGCTCATACTCCTTTTGGAGCCTCATTTGATCTTCATACACTTGTTTTGGGGTGAGAGGTACAAGTGTCACCTTTCTATTGCAATGAGTAAAGACATATTTATTAGCTCTTCCTTTGAATTCGACATCGCGATCATATTGCCAAGGCCGTCCAAGAATGAGGTGACTTGCTTGCATTGGCACGACATCACAAGTAACCTCGTCTTCATAATTGCCAATTCGGAATGGCACTTTTACTTGTCTAAACACACGGACTTCCCCTTCATTGTTCAACCATTGAAGGCGATAAGGTCTTGGATGTTTGATAACTTGGAGCCCTAGCATTTCTACCATGAGTAGACTAGCGACATTGGCACAACTCCCACTATCAATAACAACACTACACACCTTATCCTTGATATAACACCTTGTGCAGAAAAGGTTGTCCCGTTGTACCTCCATTTCCTCCTCTTTGGCGCGGGTAGTGAGGACCTTTCGAACCACTAGGCATCCAATCTCCTCATGCGTGGGTATCTCCTCACTCGATTCATTCTCTTCCTCTTCTAGAGGCGGTATCCCCTCGTACTCCTCTTCCTCATCTGATACAATTTCCCCATTTGGCAACATCAGCATGGTCCTTTGGCTGGGGCATTGAGAAGCGATATGGCCAAATCCTTGACACTTAAAGCACTTGGTGTCTCGACCACGCGGTTTGGTAGCTGCATTATTAGCCTCAAAGTCAGGCTTGGGCGTTGCCTTGGAAGGGAGGTCATTCGGCCTTGGAGGGTAAGAAGGAGCTGCGGTTTTCTCCTCCCTTTTTGGTTGAGAAGTGCGCCAATTTCCAGCTTGATAAGTAGTGCTTTGTCGCGCAGTACCCCTCCTCTTGAGGCGCCGTTCAATTGTAACCGCCTTCTCGAGCATTTCATTCATGTCGAGGTAATGTTGGAGTTCCACTACTTCGGCAATCTCGGGCCTCAATCCATGTAGAAAACGAGCCATAGTGGCCTCTCCATCTTCACGCAAATCCGCCTTCATGATGGCCATTTCCATCTCCTTGTAATAATCCTCAACTGACATGGACCCTTGGTTGAGAGCTTGTAGCCGACGGTGTAGATCTCGGCTATAGTAGCTCGGAACGAACCTTTTTCTCATCAGACTCCTCATTTCCTCCCAAGTTTCCAAAGGTCTCTCACGATTTCTCCTTCGGCTTAGTCTAAGTTGGTCCCACCAAATGGAGGCGTAGTCAGTGAATTCTACGGCTGCTAGTTTCACCTTTTGCTCCTCCGTATAGGTGTGGCATTCATAGACTAACTCAATTTTCCGTTCCCATTCCAAGTACGCCTCGGGGTCCGACTTGCCTTGGAATGAAGGAATCTTGAGTTTGACACCTTTAATGGTGTCATCTCCTCGACGTTGGAACCTTTGATCATTTTGGTACCTTCCCTCAAACGCTTCCTCTTCATCGTTTGAGTATGCCGATTCTTTGCCCTTACTCGGGGTAGGTGGAGGTCTCGAGTTCTCCAACTGATCAATTCGATCATGCAATGGTTCGATTTCATTCTTAAGCAATCGTTTGAACTCCCCCATCATGGCTTCCAACTGTAGTTTGATGTCCATGGTTTGGCTACCCACTCCACTAGACATATTTAGTTCACCTGCAAAACAAATAAACAAAACGAGTTCCTCTCTCTTTTTTTTTTTTTTTAATACGATGTATAGGTCACTCACACTCGTGTTTCACTCAAGTGTATCACTCTCTAATAATCTTACCAAGCAATTCCCTTGGCTTGCTAGTTGCTCGAGTTGAACAAACGAGGCGTCACCGCAGTGTACGTTCTTGACTAGTCAACAAGTGACACACAAGCTAGTAGCAATAAGTGGAGGTGAATGACTGAAGACCTAGACACGACTCAAGACTCAGAATATAGCTGGACAATAACTAACGACTCAAAAGAAAGTAAGACAATTAACTTGAATGCTGAAATTTTGAAAATCCTAGAAAACTCTACCCGAAACCCAAATTTCTGGAATGTGTTGAGTTGCTGGTCCGTGGTCTTTTTGGTCCGTGATCTGATTTGGACACTTGGGTTTGCCAAGATTAGAAACCTTGGAGTTTGGTCAGATTTGGGAGTCCCAAGTGGTCCAAATTCGAAATTTTGGGGCTGGTCAGATTTGGAAGTCAGATTTTGCACAAAATTTGGTAAACTTGTAGGCTGTCAAGAATTGGATGTTGTTCAGATTTGGAAGTCCAAGTTTGAATCAGATTTGGTGGCTTGAATGCTGACCAAGACTAGGGCTGTTCAGATTTGAAAGTCCAAGTTTGAATCAGATTTGGTAAAACTTGAAGGCTGGTCAAGAATTGGAAACTAGAGCCGTCTTTCTTGAAATTTTTTTTTGACTTCTGTTGGGGTGTTTTCACACAATAGCCAGCTAGCTTAGACCACAATTTCACAGCAATTAACGTAAACAACTTGGACAGATTTGGTTTCAAGATCAAAGTTCCATGAAAACAAGAACACGGTTGAAGGTTTATTTCAGGTTTCAAGACTGCCAAGATTAACCTCTTTGATCCAAGAAGCTCAAGACTTCCCCAATAAGGTTTTGATGTTCGAGTTTTGCAAAGCAACAACACAAAGGTTCAAGAAACAAGTGCAAACAGATTCGGTATCCCAGCAAATTAATTCCAGCAACGACTCAAGGGAATGACAATAAGGTATGCAACACAAGAGATTTTTTTTTTCTGGATTTAAACAGAACATAAACACAAGACAAAACTGGACAGAA
>NW_020863914.1:0-26602 GCF_003713205.1 Coffea eugenioides
AAAAACATCTTAACTATTCGGTGATTACAAGCAAAACCGCAACTATAACTAGTGATGGTGCCAAAATTTCCCCGCGTCGGCCCCTGCTAAGGAAAATAAAAGAAAATGGGTAAGCTAGAAGCTTAGTGACTAACCAGGGTAAAAACGTAATTTGTACATATCAACATTCACACAGTGAGAGCAAAGCAAAAGCAGAAAAGTAACACCACATGGTAAGGATACGGGTGGCTCCAAAGCCAACTCATTCGTCGAGCTTGATCACTGGTTGACCCTTGAGATCCTGAGCCACACAGCTCGCTTCTCTTAAAGGATCCCCCATAGAGAGACTATGAGCCTCAACTCAAGTCACGAGCAATAAATGCTCTAAAATATTTTTCAAGCAATAAATGCTCTAAAGTCGTAGTTCAAGCAATAAATGCTCTGGTTCATGCAATAAATGCTCTAGTTCAAGTAGTAACTGCTCTGGTTCAAGCAATAAATGCTCTCAAATTGCGTCACAAGCAATAATTGCTCCGCAAATGTGTTACAAGCAATAAATGCTCCATAACAAATCACAAAATTATATTGGACAGGTATCAATAGCAACTAATGGGGTTTAGGTCGAGTGCGATAAAGTACACCCTCGCCTAAGTGCCCATTTTTCATAGTAAACTCATATTAGCATGGAGTTACACAGAAACCCTGATTACTCACCTAAAGAACAAGTATAACAAGAGAAAGTACGGAAATGAATTCAAGTCGCCAGCTAGTGGGCCCCACCGGCTCTCCGTCCAGCTCACCACCGTTTGAAATAGAAGATTGCATCACAATATATCACAAACGGCTACTAACTTGCTTAACTCAAGTAAAACGGTAAAATCGACACATGCATGCGCCGAAACGGCATACAGAAACGGAAATGGCAGCACAACCGTTTTGGTGTCAAAAACTGTTTTGAACACATCGAACCTACGAGTGTCGGATCAAAGTACATTAGGTACCTTTGTGAAGCTAAGAGGAAGGGTTACAATTTTCATGAAGACACCTTAATCTAGATCTGTATGGAAGCAGGTCGAAAGTATGGAAAACAGTACCGGAAGTTTGCATTTTAGGGTGACAGACAGGGTCTGTTTGCTGAATCATAACTCACAGCTCACAAATCGAAATCAAGAAATTCCAAAGGCATTGGAAAGCTATCTCATAATGCTAAAACTTTTATGTTTTGGTTAAAACCTGAATCAATACAGGGCAGGGTGAAAAATGGGTCCAAAGTTCTTGTCAGAACTGTCCAAATTCAAAGGCAGTTCTGACAACCGATCTTGTTGTGGTCATAACTGGAGCTACGGACCTCAGATTGGAATCCACTTTATACCGTTATTAAGCTAAGACGTAAACCTACATTTATTTTGAAGACCTCCAAAGCCGAATCATACATTTTCATGGTAAAAAATGGAAATTTCCGCGGAAACAGAAATCTGGGCGCGAAACAGGGAGCATGGCAGTCAAGGGTATTTTTTTTAATTTCACATGATACAGTGCTCCGATTGAGCTGAAATTTTACAGGTAGCTAGCTAAGTCAATTACCAACAACTTTCATGTTTTAGGAAAAGGCTGATTCTGTCTGTAACATGCCCAAATAATTCCGGTCAGAATAGGCAAATTTGAAACCTTAAACCTGGAATTTCCGCACAAAGCTGAAAGTTTCCGCATCCAACTACAACTAACATAGAAAAACCTCATTTTACACCATATCAAACCATTATACATGGCCAACAACTAATGATCATATAAAATCAGAAAAATCCCCAATAATATCTGAAATTTAACTAATTCCACCTCAAACCACAAAATCTTCTATAAAATAACATGTTTAGCCACTACAAGCTACTAATTGACCATTATTAGAAACAAAAGGGAGTTTCCAAGCAAAATGCCTTGCTACCCCAAGAAAGGTAGTAGCTTAGGTTTCTTTCTTCCAAAACAACTCCACCAAATCCTTGAAACACCCTTAGCAAATCACTTTTATGGACAAAGTCAAGATTTAATCGGTTGGTTTGCAAAATCCAAGCAAGAAATGAAAGATATAAGTTGAAAGTTTTCTTTCTTTTCCTCCCTATGAGGTTCGGCCATCCCTCTCTTTATTTCTTTCTTATTTTTGTTGTTTAATAACTTGGTTCCTCTTGCATATTCTAGATATAAGCTTAGTCATAAGCCTAGTCAACACATGAGAAGATATTTTCTTATCACCCAATCACATAAAAGTTTCCATTTTGCTCCTTTAACCCTTACACTTCAACTTACCCTTTTATTCCACTCTTGCCCTTGAACATTTGAACTCCTTACAATTTACTCCATAGGACTTAAACTTAATCTAGTATAATCTCATTAACCTTACTTAGTTTCTCTACTAAGCACTTTCCTATCTTAATCACCTAGACTTAAACATACTTTATTCTACATCAAAGCAATTAAACAACAACCTTTTGTCATAAGCAAAAATTAGGGTTTTAATAAAATTCCAAATTAAGTTTTTTTTTTAATTCTAAAAGTAAAATCACATGTAAAGAATTACCATCATCCTTAAAATCAAATTTTATAGCAAAATTTAGCACTAATAATCCTTATTCAAAATTAAGGACGAATCGGGATCTCACACACGGAGGTGGCTTGATGGGACGCTTTGGCATGGCTAAAACCTTAGCTATCTTTCAAGAACACTTCCATTGGCCAAGAATGAAGCGAGATGTGGAACGAATGGTGGCTAAGTGCATCACTTGCTATAAAGCTAAGTCTAAACTTCAGCCCTATGGTCTTTATAGCCCTTTACCTATATGTCTATGGACTTTGTTTTGGGGTTGTCTAGGTCCAAAAGGGGTAATCATAGCATCTTTGTTATTGTTGATAGATTTTCAAAAAATGACACATTTTATATCATGTCACAAAACAGACGATGCATCTTACATTGCTGATTTGTTTTTCAAAGAAATCATTAGATTGCATGGCATGCCTAGAACAATTGTCTCTGATAGGGATGTCAAATTTTTGAGTTACTTTTGGAAAACTTTGTGGGAAAAATTGGGTACTAAATTGCTCTTTTCTACTACTAGTCACCCACAAATTGATGGCCAAACTGAGGTCGTCAATCTCACCTTGTCTACACTCTTACGTGCCATCATTAGGAAAAATATTAGAACTTGGGAAGAGTGCTTACCCCATGTTGAGTTTCCATACAACCGCACGGTGCATAATTCTACTCGTTTTTCACCATTTGAAATAGTCTATGGTTTTAACTCTTTAACTCCACTAGACTTATCACCATTACCTTCTTCTGAGCGAATTAACTTAGATGGTGCTCAACCGGCAAATTTTGTGAAGAAAATGCATGAGCAGGTCCGCTTAAACTTTGAGCGAAGGATGGATCAAGTGGCTCAACGGGTTAACAAGGGACCCCAACGCGTGGTGTTTGAGCCTGGTAATTGGGTGTGGTTGCATCTGCGCAAGGAGAGGTCCCTACCCAAAGGCACAATAAACTACTCCTGCGAGGAGACGGGCCATTTCAAGTTATCAAGCGCATCAATAACAATGCTTACAAGCTGGACCTTCCCGGTGAGTACAATGTGAGCACTACATTCAATGTCTTTGATCTATCTCCTTTTCTTGCAGACGATGAAGCTAATTTGAAGGGGATGATACTAACCAAGAGACACCATTGAGTACAATTCGAATTCATCTAGGACCCGTGATGCGAGCTCGAGCAAAGAAGATGTGAGAGGAACTTCAAGGGCTTGTTCATGAGGTGCAAAGCCAAGAAATTATCACCAAGGTCATTGAGGGACTTGAGCATGAAGGAATGAAGGCCGTCCATGTTGTTCAAGTCAAGGAGGACAACGATTGACCTCTTTCTAGTTTTAGTATTTGTTTAGTCGTTTATTTCGTCATTTTGGAGTCATGTTTAGTCATTACAAGTCTAGGAATAAATTCGGCCAGCAATGCAAGCTTGAGTGCCGACCATAGGTTCCCTAAAATGTAGGAACCTTGATGTGATGTGCACTTCGACACGATCTAGATAACGACACCAATGGTTTGGCTGTGAGGACTTGTAAAATTCTTCATATTTTCGTTAAATTTCCTTTTATTTTGAATAAATTACTTTATAATATCTTTACAACTCATTTACTCCCTCATTAGTTGTACTAAATAATAGAATTAATAATTTTACCCTTAGTCTTATAGTTAGGGTAAAATAGGGTTTTTACGTGTTTTGGTAGTGTGATTAATTGGTGAGGTGTGTGTACAAAATTTGGTGGTTAAGAGTGAGTTTTAGATAGGAGGATGTAAGGATCGAAGACAACCTAAAAGGGGGGGTGAATTAGGTTGATTATAAAACTAATCAAGTTATGGGCACTTTTTGCTCAATATGAAATTTACCCTCTTTTCTAAGTGATCACACAATGAATCAATCAATGAATGAATAATATCACTTGAGAGAAGTAGAAGATATAAGCAATTTAAAGATCACAAGACAACAATAAATAAATAAGAAGGGAAGAATTGCAAACCAATTGACTACCAAACTCCTCTTGAACTTGTAGATCAATTCAAACAAGTTTCTTCAAATTGATGAAATACAACCAATCTTATGTACAAAGGAAGGCTCACTTCCTCCTTGCCCCAATCTCCACTTGGTCAAGTTAGGAAGTTTTACTATCCCTCAGGACAAGCCTCACAGAGCTACACTATTGAAGTATTCACTCACAAATGAAAAGCTTACAATGAACTTCACACCACCAAGACTACAAATCTTCCTTGGAGAGTGTTTTCTCACTAAAACTATTCTATATCTTTTGTATCTTCAGTGTGCAAAAGTTATTTGAAGTTTTTGACAATGCTCTATTTATATGAGACCAAGAAAGTGCTTCATTAATGCTTCCAACGGATAGAAAGTAGCTGAAGAGTCAAATAGCCGTTAGGAGTGTCGGACGTCCGGTACTACCGTCCGATAGCAGACAAAGAATTTGAAGGATTTTATCGGACGTCCGATACTTGCGTCCGATAGCAGACAGAGAGTTTGAAGGATTATCTCAATTCTATCGGACGTCCGGTATTGTCTTTGTGAGCGTCCGACAGCTTTCGTCGAGTTTGAAGGCTCCTATTGGAAGTCCGGTACTTCCGTCCGAAACCAGACAGTGAGCTAGAGGGAATATCTTAATTCTTTCGGACGTCCGGTGATAGATTTCATCATGCATCTGAAGAGTTGCATTGTTTATCAGACATCCGATATCGTCTTTGTGAGCATCCGACAGCTTTCAACTTTCTTTATCGTTTTCAAATGCTCTTGATCTTTGAATCAGATTTTCTTCATAGCTAAAAGTATTTCTTGAAGAGATATTAGTATCATCCAATTATTTTGTAAACATCAAAAGTTCGGGATCAAGATCAATAGAGGAAGTGTGTGATTAGAAGTGCTATTAATAAGTTAGTGAACCATAAGTTAAAACACAAGTACGCGAGAGTTAAGGAAAATCGGCTTGAATCGACGTGCACCGTTTGCTTCCGATTGAGTACACTACTTGACGAATACTTTCTTACCCTAATCTCTTTGTTTTTATTTCACCTAATCCTCCCTAAATTAACCCTTAAGTCAGCCACCATTATTGACTAAGGAAAAGGAAAAGAAAGACAAATTGGTAGCGTGACGAGTGTTAATGATCTAGCTACCTTTGACCAAGACTAATTTTAGTCTTTATCTTGAAAATTGTGCCAAAAATCCATCATCTTTCTTTCTTCTTCTTGGTGGTCAACTTCAAGAGAGGGAAAGGAGAGAAAATCCATCAATTTATCATCTTTAATCATATTTGATTTGGAGGGAAATCAACCTAAAACCCTAAATCAATCCGTAGAAAGTTGCATCAAGGGAGCAAGAAGGATTGTAGTGGATTGAGTTGGGAAGGACAGCTCTTATTTTTGTATTTTCCTTGGAGGTTTGAAGGTATGAAGTTGAGAAACTTCCGTCTCTTTCTATTCTTGCAATTTATTGGGAAGATGACTTGAAATTGGAAGTTTTATGGAAGATAACATAGATTTGTGAAGATTGGTGAAAATTTCAGCTTAGGGTTTCATTTTCTAGCTTGAGTAGGCGATGGTTATATGCTTGATTTAGTGAGTTATTGGCTTAGTATGTATATGCTTGAGTTGAGGCTATTTTGTGGTAAGAATGAAGCCTTCAATTGGCTGGAAAAAGTAGTAAACACAAAGGAGGTGCCGCTGAAAAGTTTGTCCACGGGAAACCTTGGGTAGCCTTAGGAAATATGCTATATCTCGTTGTAGAAAAGACAGAATTTAGTTCTGTTTATTGCGTTTGAAACTAGCTTCAGAATACTATCAACCATGAAAATTTCAGCTTTTTTCTCAATTCTCATGAATATCTGTGATTTTTGAAATTTGACTGAAATTGCATACCTGTTCTGTCTTTTACTGGATGAAGTAGCAACTTGAGGTTCGAATTTCACTGACTCATGGACTGAATCAGCTTTTGGACAAAACATGAAAGTTATAGGGATTTGAGTTAATTTCTGCCTGTAAAATTTCAGATCAATTGGATCATTTTAGCTTACGATTTGGCCAAAGCACTCCTGACTGCACAAAAACTTGAACTTTCTTGACCTGTTTTTCATGTACTTCTGACCGTCCATCTTGGACCCTAAAAATGCGAGAACTGGGTGTCAATGTCTTCATTGGAAATGTAGGTCTATGTTTTAGTTTCGAAACGCCATAAAATTTGCCTCAATCAGATAAGTGTAGCTTCATTGTGATCAAAACACCAAAGGATAGCAAAGCTGCAATCTTCATTGTTTCTCGTTACCTTTCTCTTGTTTTCCGTTTCCTTGGCCCGACTTAACATGTACTTCTCAAGTGTTCTAAACCTGATTTCTAGCATTCTAAACAAGTATTCAAAACATAGTTTTTAGTTGCACATATGATCTTTGAACTTAACCGTTTTGATTATTTTCTTTTACAAATTATGCGTGCACCTTGCCTATATGACTTAGTATACTTTTCATGCTTTTTTCCTTTGATATAGAAATATAAGTTATGCAGCTTGCACTTGTGTATGATTGGCTCTTTATGGACAGTATTTGACTGCAGATTTCGAGAGTGGCCAAGGTACCGGTCCTGAACTGAATTTTGATAAAACGTGACTTGTTTTGGGTGAGTGTTTCTTGCATGTTTGTGTATTAATGATTGTGTACTTGTTGTGAATATTCGATTGAATGTTAAATGTTTTCTAATGATTGCTAAATCGAATTTCGATGGGCGAGTGTGTACTTTATCGCACTCGACCTAAGCCAAAGTGAATTTTCAATGATTGAATGCTACTTGTGCATGAATGTAAGCCTTTTGGTTGACTTGGGCCCTTGCCCTTTGTTGCTAGTCGACTTGAGCCAGAAGCAGACTCGATCGGATGACTAGTGACCCTGGGATAATGTTTAGTATACTCGGGTATGACCACGAAGGTTGGTGGAGAACTAGCCAGTGAATTGGCTAGTGGCGGGAAATGAAATCAATGAATGAATGTCAAGAACACAGAAGGAGTTTTCACTTGCAAAAAAAAATATTTTCTAATATTGGAGGGATAGAGAAAATGGTTGGCGAATGAATGAACGAATGATTCCATGCGAGCATGTATTCTTTTAATGCGTGTGTTTTCATTGCTTTTATATTGTGAATGTTTTCTTGATTGATTGTTGTTGAATGAATAATGTCCTTGTTTCAATTGCTTGGCTATGTGTACGGGAACCTCACTGAGTTTTAGCTCATCCCTCGATTTCGTTAAATTTGTTTTCCTTACAGGATTTGGGAGAAAGGACGGGTGATTAGAGGAAGACTAAACTTTCGACAAAAACTTTTGTTGTGTAATAGTGATAGTACTAGTAGTTGGTTGGATCCTTAACTTTTGTACTTAACCTTGAGAATTGTGTATCTGTGTTAATGTTTGTATATATGTCAAGTTTGATTGGCACATCTTTACTCGCTTTTGAAGTTGTAACCAGTTTTATTGAAGCGAGTGAGCGAGTCCTGGCGATAGTTGGGCAGGTGGTCCGCTAAACCCTGGGGTACGCGCAGGGGGAAGTGGGGCTGTCACAGGTGGTATCAGAGTTTAGGTTTCGGATCTCTGTAGTGTATCTTAGGCTTAAAGTTTAAGATGCCGGACTATTGAATTATATCAAGTTTAAGTGCAATATTAAGCATCTATGTTCCTGATGGATAGTAAGATTTGATGTTTGAGGGTTTTTTATTAGGTTGGCATGAAGAGAAGAGAATTGTGTGAGATTGATTTGAAGAGTAATGGGTCAGTTTCTTGAACAACGATCCTAGTTGATACCTATGGGACTGACTTTGACTTTGACTTTGCATTTGTAAGGAACTAGATATAATTCTTGGAGCGATTGCTTAAGTAGGGATGTTTTGAACTTTCTTTGACGGATGAACTTGTGGTTCAGAATCTACCCTTGGAGAATTGGGAACCTGTTGTCTCCTATTTGGTTATGTATGGATGTATGTGTTTGCCGTGTTGCGGACTAATATGTATAGTGTACTAGACATGTTTTGTGAACTTGGTTTTGCTAGGATGACATGTACAACATTCTTGTGATTTAGCTTGTGAATTTGTTGTGTTATATATTCTATGGGTGTTTTCTCATTTTTGACCTATGTTGTTTTCTTCTTATTCTATATATATAGCCGATCTATTTTTGTTCATACACGTATATACTTTATTTAAAAAAAAAGTATGGAGGGACGAAGAAGTCGAGGACGAGGGGTTAATCGTGGACATGGGGCTAGGCAAGCTCAAGAACCAAGAGAAGAAAGAGAAGCGGCAGCTAAACAACAACATGGACTACGGGCCGAAACAGGGGATCAGGTAGTGACGGCCATACAACGAATGACAGATATTTTCGTTCGTTTAGTGGAATAACAAGAGCAAGCACCTGTTAACCAACCCAGGGAAGCTGAGGAAGGAGAGGATAGGGCTCTAGAGCGTTTTCAGAAGTTTTCTCCTCCTATGTTTCTTGGAGGATCTAATCCGGAGGCAGCCGAGAGTTGGTTAGAACAAATGATTAATATTTTTGCCACGCTAAACTATCCAGAGGAGAGACATGTGATTTTTACGGTATTTCAATTTGAAGGGCCAACTCGTGCTTGGTGGAACGTGATTAGGGCTAAGTGAGAGAGGGAACAAATAGCGCGAACTTGGGTAAATTTTAAACGGAAATTTAATGAGAAATACCTTTCGCCCTTATTCCAAGAGAAAAGGGAGAACGATTTCATTACATTACGTCAGGAAGTCTTGAGTGTGTCAGAAAATGAAACCCAATTCACTAGTTAATCTAAAATTGCCCCCGAATTAGTAACTACAGACCAAAGAAGAGTAAGGGGGTTTGTACAGGGATTAAATGTGGAAATCCAGGAAGCCCTTGCGGCCGCTCAAATCACTACATTCACAGAAGTTCTTGAGAAAGCCCAAAGGGTTGAAATTGCAAGGGCGCAAGTAAAAGCATTCCAAGTGCGAAAAAGAAGTACGCCGAGTAGTGAGGACACCGTACCACCTTCCAAAGCTAGAAGAGTAAACCTTCCACCTTACCCACCATGGATGCAAGGACAATATGAGGGAAGTTCGACAAGAGAACGTCAGGTAGGAAAAGGACGACAAGAGGAAATCTCTCTAAAGAATCAAATAGAAACTCCTCGATTAGCTTGTGGTTACTATGGGAAAACAAATCATACTGAGGATGCATGCTGGGTAAAGGGAAAGAAATGCTTGATATGTGGAAGTGCTGATCATCAACTTCACAATTGTCCGAAGAAGCAACAAAGAGGGTTGAATATGCAGCAAAGGGATCAGATTACCTCTAAGCCGATCCAAGAATGAGGAAACAGATCTAGGGCATCAGCTAGAGTATACTCTTCGGATCAACAACCCGTTCCAAAAGCTTATGAAGGTTAGAATTTCGAGAACGAAATTCTTTTAAAGTGGAGAGAATGTGAGGACTTGAAAAATTCTTCATATTTTGTAAAATTTCCTTTTATTTTGAATAAATTATTTTATAATATCTTTACTACTCATTTCCTCCCTCATTAGTTGTACTAAATAATAGAATTAATAGTTTTACCCTTAGTTTTATAGTTAGGGTAAAATACAGTTTTTACGTATTTTGGTAGTGTAATTAATTGGTGAGGTGTGTGTACTAAATTTGGTGGTTAAGAGTGAGTTTTAGATAGGAGGAAGTGTGTGATTAGAAGTGCTATTAATAAGTTAGCGAATCATAAGTTAAAACACAAGCACGCGAGAATTAAGGAAAATCGGCTTGAACCGACGTGCACAGTTTGCTTCCGATTGAGTACACCACTTGACCAATACTTTCTTTCCCTAATCTCCTTGTTTTTATTTTACCTAATCCTCCCAAAATTAACCCTTAATTCAGCACCATTATTGACTAAGGAAAAGGAAAAGAAAGACAAATTGGTAGGGTGACAAGTGTTGATGATCTAGTTACCTTTGACCAAGACTAATTTTAGTCTTTATCTTGCAAAATTGTGCCAAAAATCCATCATCTTTCTTTCTTCTTCTTGGTGGCCGACTTCAAGAGAGGGAAAGGAGAGAAAAGCCATCAATTTATCATCTTTAATCATATTTTATTTGGAGGGAAATCAACCTAAAACCCTAAATCAATCCGTAGAAAGTTGCATCAAGGGAGCAAGAAGGCTTGTAGTGGATTGAGTTGGGAAGGACAGCACTTATTTTTGTATTTTCCTTGGAGGTTTGAAGGTATGAAGTTGAGAAACTTCCTTCTCTTTCTATTCTTGCAATTTATTGGGAAGATGACTTGAAATTGGAAGTTTTATGGAAGATAACATAGATTTGTGAAGATTGGTGAAAATTTCAGCTTAGGGTTTCATTTTCTAGCTTGAGTAGGCGATGGTTATATGCTTGATTTAGTGAGTTATTGGCTTGGTATATATATGCTTGAGTTGAGGCTGTTTTGTGGTAAGAATGAAGCCTTCAATTGGCTGGAAAAAGTAGTAAACACAAAGGAGGTGCCGCTGAAAATTTTGTCCACGAGAAACCTTGGGTAGCCTTAGAAAATATGCTATATCTCGTTGTAGAAAAGATAGAATTTAGTTCTGTTTATTGCGTTTGAAACTAGCTTCAGAATACTATCAACCGTGAAAATTTCAGCTTTTTTCTCAATTCTCAGGAATATCTGTGATTTTTGAAATTTGACAGAAATTGCATACCTGTTCTGTCTTTTACTGGATGAAGTAGCAACTTGAGGTTCGAATTTGACTGACTCATGGACTGAATCAGCTTTTGGACAAAACATGAAAGTTATAGGGATTTGAGTTAATTTCTGCCTGTAAAATTTCAGATCAATTGGATCATTTTAGCTTACGATTTGGCCAAAGCACTCCTGACTGCACAAAAACTTGAACTTTCTTGACCTGTTTTTCATGTACTTCTGACCGTCCATCTTGGACCCTAAAAATGCGAGAACTGGGTGTCAATGTCTTCATTGGAAATGTAGGTCGATGTTTTAGTTTCGAAACGCCATAAAATTTGCCTCAATCAGATAAGTGTAGCTTCATTGTGATCAAAACACCAAAGGATAGCAAAGCTGCAATCTTCATTGTTTCTCGTTACCTTTCTCTTGTTTTCCGTTTCCTTGGCCCGACTTAACATGTACTTCTCAAGTGTTCTAAACCTGATTTCTAGCATTCTAAACAAGTATTCAAAACATAGTTTTTAGTTGCACATATGATCTTTGAACTTAACCATTTTTGATTATTTTCTTTTACAAATTATGCGTGCACCTTGCCTATATGACTTAGTATACTTTTCATGCTTTTTTCCTTTGATATAGAAATATAGGTTATGCAGCTTGCACTTGTGTATGATTGGCTCTTTATGGACAGTATTTGACTGCAGATTTCGAGAGTGGCCAAGGTACCGGTCCTGAACTGAATTTTGATAAAACGTGACTTGTTTTGGGTGAGTGTTTCTTGCATGTTTGTGTATTAATGATTGTGTACTTGTTATGAATATTCGATTGAATTTTAAATGTTTTCTAATGATTGCTAAATCGAATTTCGATGGGCGAGTGTGTACTTTATCGCACTCGACCTAAGCCAAAGTGAATTTTCAATGATTGAATGCTACTTGTGCATGAATGTAAGCCTTTTGGTTGACTTGGGCCCTTGCCCTTTGTTGCTAGTCGACTTGAGCCAGAAGCAGACTCGATCGGATGACTAGTGACCCTGGGATAATGTTTAGTATACTCGGGTATGACCACGAAGGTTGGTGGAGAACTGGCCAGTGAATTGGCTAGTGGCGGGAAATGAAATCAATGAATGAATGTCAAGAACACAGAAGGAGTTTTCACTTGCAAAAAAAAATATTTTCTAATATTGGAGGGATAGAGAAAATGGTTGGCGAATGAATGAACGAATGATTCCATGCGAGCATGTATTCTTTTAATGCGTGTGTTTTCATTGCTTTTATATTGTGAATGTTTTCTTGATTGATTGTTGTTGAATGAATAATGTCCTTGTTTCAATTGCTTAGCTATGTGTACGGGAACCTCACTGAGTTTTAGCTCATCCCTCGATTTCGTTAAATTTGTTTTCCTTACAGGATTTGGGAGAAAGGACGGGTGATTAGAGGAAGACTAAACTTTCGACAAAAACTTTTGTTGTGTAATAGTGATAGTACTAGTAGTTGGTTGGATCCTTAACTTTTGTACTTAACCTTGAGAATTGTGTATCTGTGTTAATGTTTGTATATATGTCAAGTTTGATTGGCACATCTTTACTCGCTTTTGAAGTTGTAACCAGTTTTATTGAAGCGAGTGAGCGAGTCCTGGCGATAGTTGGGCAGGTGGTCCGCTAAACCCTGGGGTACGCGCAGGGGGAAGTGGGGCTGTCACAGGTGGTATCAGAGTTTAGGTTTCGGATCTCTGTAGTGTATCTTAGGCTTAAAGTTTAAGATGCCGGACTATTGAATTATATCAAGTTTAAGTGCAATATTAAGCATCTATGTTCCTGATGGATAGTAAGATTTGATGTTTGAGGGTTTTTTATTAGGTTGGCATGAAGAGAAGAGAATTGTGTGAGATTGATTTGAAGAGTAATGGGTCAGTTTCTTGAACAACGATCCTAGTTGATACCTATGGGACTGACTTTGACTTTGACTTTGCATTTGTAAGGAACTAGATATAATTCTTGGAGCGATTGCTTAAGTAGGGATGTTTTGAACTTTCTTTGACGGATGAACTTGTGGTTCAGAATCTACCCTTGGAGAATTGGGAACCTGTTGTCTCCTATTTGGTTATGTATGGATGTATGTGTTTGCCGTGTTGCGGACTAATATGTATAGTGTACTAGACATGTTTTGTGAACTTGGTTTTGCTAGGATGACATGTACAACATTCTTGTGATTTAGCTTGTGAATTTGTTGTGTTATATATTCTATGGGTGTTTTCTCATTTTTGACCTATGTTGTTTTCTTCTTATTCTATATATATAGCCGATCTATTTTTGTTCATACACGTATATACTTTATTTAAAAAAAAAGTATGGAGGGACGAAGAAGTCGAGGACGAGGGGTTAATCGTGGACATGGGGCTAGGCAAGCTCAAGAACCAAGAGAAGAAAGAGAAGCGGCAGCTAAACAACAACATGGACTACGGGCCGAAACAGGGGATCAGGTAGTGACGGCCATACAACGAATGACAGATATTTTCGTTCGTTTAGTGGAATAACAAGAGCAAGCACCTGTTAACCAACCCAGGGAAGCTGAGGAAGGAGAGGATAGGGCTCTAGAGCGTTTTCAGAAGTTTTCTCCTCCTATGTTTCTTGGAGGATCTAATCCGGAGGCAGCCGAGAGTTGGTTAGAACAAATGATTAATATTTTTGCCACGCTAAACTATCCAGAGGAGAGACATGTGATTTTTACGGTATTTCAATTTGAAGGGCCAACTCGTGCTTGGTGGAACGTGATTAGGGCTAAGTGAGAGAGGGAACAAATAGCGCGAACTTGGGTAAATTTTAAACGGAAATTTAATGAGAAATACCTTTCGCCCTTATTCCAAGAGAAAAGGGAGAACGATTTCATTACATTACGTCAGGGAGTCTTGAGTGTGTCAGAAAATGAAACCCAATTCACTAGTTAATCTAAATTTGCCCCCGAATTAGTAACTACAGACCAAAGAAGAGTAAGGGGGTTTGTACAGGGATTAAATGTGGAAATCCAGGAAGCCCTTGCGGCCGCTCAAATCACTACATTCACAGAAGTTCTTGAGAAAGCCCAAAGGGTTGAAATTGCAAGGGCGAAAGTAAAAGCATTCCAAGTGCGAAAAAGAAGTACGCCGAGTAGTGAGGACACCGTACCACCTTCCAAAGCTAGAAGAGTAAACCTTCCACCTTACCCACCATGGATGCAAGGACAATATGAGGGAAGTTCGACAAGAGAACGTCAGGTAGGAAAAGGACGACAAGAGGAAATCTCTCTAAAGAATCAAATAGAAACTCCTCGATTAGCTTGTGGTTACTATGGGAAAACAAATCATACTGAGGATGCATGCTGGGTAAAGGGAAAGAAATGCTTGATATGTGGAAGTGCTGATCATCAACTTCACAATTGTCCGAAGAAGCAACAAAGAGGGTTGAATATGCAGCAAAGGGATCAGATTACCTCTAAGCCGATCCAAGAATGAGGAAACAGATCTAGGGCATCAGCTAGAGTATACTCTTCGGATCAATCACTACTTGAAGAGGTTTTATGGAAGGAATTCAAGATTAAATGGTTAGTTTGTGAGATTGGACATGATTGGAGCAAGAAACTTGGAAGCTTTTCTTTCTTTTCTTGTAAGAGGAGGTTCGGCCAAGCTTGAAGGAAAAATGGAAGATATTTGATCAATTTTTGGTTTTATTTAGTAATTGGTAAAAGGTTGAATAGTAAGTCAAAACAAGATTTAATCTTATGGTGACACATGTCCCTCTCATTAATTGCTTGCCTAACTTTTTGTCTCTCTTACACAAATATCTTAACACATTGTAAAATAATATCACTTAATACAAAATTCCAACAAGTTGTCAAAAATATAATGCATTTACCGCACTTGCGGGTCCCACGTCCAAAATACGCTTTTAATTTCTAAAAAACTAACCGATACTAGAAAAATCATTTTAAAACTATTTTTGCTCATAAACTTTATCTGGGGAATTTTTCTAATCAAGAAAATGTAGAAAAGGCGGGCGTTTAAAAAATAAACCCTAGAAAAGTAGAAAATTTCCGGGTTCTCACACTTATACTTTTCGGGGCGTCACAATCTCCCCTCCTTAAAAGAATGTCGTCCTCGACATTCCCTCTTGTACTAATCAAGTCAAGACATCCCGCAAGAATCACTAATACTTCAAACCAAACCCACAGTCCGGCATCCTAAACTTCAAGCCTAGGATACACTACAGAGATCTGAAGCCTAAGCTCTGATACCAACTGTGACGGCCCCACCTCCCCCTAAGGCGAACCAGAGGGTTCGGCGTGATACCACTTGTAACAGCCCCACTTTCCCCTAAGGCGAACCAAAGGGGTTAGCGAAAACAGGACTACGGATCTGTTTACGTCAATCTAATACGTTCCGGAACTTACCAACGCGGGTAAAAAATATATATATATATATATATAATTGAAGTCGGCTATGAACAGTAACCGACCCGTCAGAACCCAACCAAATACCAAGCAAACATTCTCATCTTGAAACTTAGCATTTACAAGCCAAAGTGGCATACAAAAGTATTCAAAAGTGGATACATGTCTGGTTTGCCAAATCAAAAGGAAAACAGTTCCCTAAAGTACATTTAGGATTTTAATACATGATCTATACAAAAGATATGTTCAACTAGCTCAATTTGGCGGCCATTTGTCAAATCCAGACCAAAAGGGTTTATTTTCCTGTAAGGAAAACAAAAGGGAACAGAAAGGGGTGAGCTTGCGCTCAATGAGGTACCAAACATATAGCAGAAAAATCATGGCATTTCACATTTAACAAATCAGATACACATGCCAGATGTAAAGCAAAGGAACCAATGATTCAAATCAGAAGGATACGGGTGGCTCTCAGGAGCCAAATTTCCAGCGCAGTACTTGATCCAAACCGGTTGACTCTCCGTCAACGTATATAGAACCAAAACGTCTGTAGACCCCTCTTTTCACCGAATTCCGTCCACCAAACACCCCTTTACCGGGCCCGCTCACCTCAAACGAACAAAATGGTAATACTCGAGTATACCGAAATCAAGGGTCTCAATACCCAAAAATTCCTGAACAGACTACCGTGGTTCGTTATCTAATCGTCCAGGCCCTTGCCGGCCCGACTCGAATAACTTAGCCACAGGATTGAGCTCATAGGTCATAGAAATCCAAACAGATGCAGACACAGATAACAGATTCAGATACAGATACAAAATAGCAGATTCAGATAGCAGATTCAGACAGATTCAGACAGGCACTCAAAATTGGCATATGAACAGATAGAAGAACGAGTGTGATAAAGTACACCCTCGTCTCAAACAAATTTAACAGATTGCAGAGCAGAAATCAAGTTAGACAGCAATGGAGGGGAGTGGTACACTCACCGGCTCAACTTCAAAAGTTTTTACTTCAGATTGGCCTTAATCGCCAAGAAACCCTAAAATAACCAAAATAAACCAATTGAAGGTTTCACATCCGTAATCGAGTAAACACAATGCACATGAGGCTCGACTACCAGTCGTATGCCTCGCCAAATAATTACTAATGCAAGGGTACACAACATGATTTTTGGGAACAAAAAGATAGCATAAAGACCTAGGTTCAATAACCCAAAAGCCCTTTTATTTCTACCAAAAGGCAAATCCAACTTAAAAGAACCAAACGGCCTAGAAAATCGGGCAGCACTTCCCCTAAATTTCTTACTTTTCCAGCCATTAAGGCTTCATTATTTCCTCGAATCAGTCCCAACATCTCACACAAAATTCACCTCATTTCCAAAAGCCATTCACTAGGCCCAAAGTAAAAGTTAACTAGGAAATGACCGGAATAAAAGTAAGCCTTAAAACACACAAACAAGTACAATGAGACTCGATAACGAATCATAAAGCCATGCCAACCACAACCCCAATAAGGTTTCATATGCGTATATAAGCATTATAGCAAGCCAGAAAATCAGGAAATGGAACTCATTTGTCCCAACACCAAAAACAGTTTTGGCCTCCTAATGCGGTAATGGCACACAATGCGCTACGCTTATCGGATGAGGGTGTAAGACCCACCATCTCGAAGCTAAAAGACAGGGCTACAACAATGTAGAAGGCCACTCAGTCCAAATCTTAGTACAACTAGGTCAAAAATGCAGAAAACCAACCCAGAACCGTAATTGCAGGTTCCCAAATCACACAATGCTGTAATTCGTCCAACTCAGTCTACACAGGTCCAAATGCATTGATTCCAAAGTCATATGATAGCTAAGACATCAAGCTACATTTCATCAGAAGACACCAACAACAAAATCCAAAACAATCCCAGCCAAAACAACCCATTTCGGACGCAGTTCGCACATTCTGATCAACCCAGAACAGCAACAGTAAAATCGACATATCTCACTCTACACTACTCCAAATGACCAGAAATTTTGCAGGCACTTCAAACTCATCAATACCTACAACTTTCATGTTTTGAGCTACGGCCAATTCGGCCTCTATCTATGACCTAAAATTTCGGACAGAATGTTCATCACAAAACCCTCACTTCCTCAAATTCCTTCCAAACCCAAAATTGGTTCCATTTGATCTTGATTCCATTCCATAAAACCTTTCTATTTGGTGCTAGTGAGTGATTTGGTGAAGTTTTGTGGAAAAGCTAAGGTGTCCTACAACTCTCCCTCTCTTGTTTACTAGGTGAGTGGTATATGAACTTTCCCCTACACTTAATGAAGCTAGAGTTGTGCTTAGTGGAAGCTAAAGTGTTGAATTTTGTGATTTAATTCTTGTTTTTGGATGAAATGGTGAAGTTTACAATTTATTGGTGATTTTTCTGGTTTAATATGATCATGATGTTGTGGCCTTGTATGATAATTGGCAATGGCCTATAATGACTCTAGTAGGTGTGAGCCCCACTTTCCCCTAAGGCAAACCAAAGGGGTGAGCGGACTGCCTGCCCAGCTCTCGCCAGGACTCACGATGCAGACTAGAACTATCTATAGCGATCCGGAACTTACGAACGAGCGTAAACGAGTCAAAATGGTAAAATAACCCAAAATTTAAAAAAATGAAATCCGAAGTCGGCCATGAAGAACCAGAAAATGAAGAAGATTAAGCTAGTTTATAAGGTAAGAAGGTAGGAAAAATAAGGATTACTTTCCACCACAAGTTTGGCTAACACTTGGTCTAATTTCAACCACACAAATTTTCTCTTTCCTTGTTTTTTCTTTGCCTTAAATTTCGGCCAATAGGATGGCCAAGAGGGGGAAGATATTTTGCTCCATTAATGATAAACTTGTATGGCAAGAAAGTGGAATCAAGTGGTGCATTTAACCGGTAGTGCGTGGGTCCCACGTTCAAAATACGCTTTTAATTTCTCAAAAACTAACCGATACTAGAAAAATTATTTTAAAACTATCTTTGCTCATAAACTTGATCTGGAGAATTTTTCTAATCAAGAAAATGTAGAAAAGGCGGGCGATTTAAAAAAAAATAAACCCTAGAAAATTAAAAAATTTCCGGGTTCTCAAACTCATTTTTTTTCGGGGCGTCACAGTTTTAGATAGGAGGAAGTGTGTGATTAGAAGTGCTATTAATAAGTTAGCGAATCATAAGTTAAAACACAAGCACGCGAGAATTAAGGAAAATCGGCTTGAACCGACGTGCACAGTTTGCTTCCGATTGAGTACACCACTTGACCAATACTTTCTTTCCCTAATCTCCTTGTTTTTATTTTACCTAATCCTCCCAAAATTAACCCTTAAGTCAGCCACCATTATTGACTAAGGAAAAGGAAAAGAAAGACAAATTGGTAGGGTGACAAGTGTTGATGATCTAGTTACCTTTGACCAAGACTAATTTTAGTCTTTATCTTGCAAAATTGAACCAAAAATCCGTCATCTTTCTTTCTTCTTCTTGGTGGCCGACTCCAAGATAGGGAAAGGAGAGAAAAGCCATCAATTTATCATCGTTAATCATATTTGATTTGGAGGGAAATCAACCTAAAACCCTAAATCAATCCGTAGAAAGTTGCATCAAGGGAGCAAGAAGGCTTGTAGTGGATTGAGTTGGGAAGGACAGCTCTTGTTTTTGTATTTTCCTTGGCAGGTTTGAAGGTATGAAGTTGAGGAACTTCCTTCTCTTTCTAGTTTTGCAATTTATTGGGAAGATGACTTGAAATTTGAAGTTTTATGGAAGATAACCTAGATTTGTGAAGATTGGTGAAAATTTCATTTTCTAGCTTGAGTAGGTGATGGTTATATGCTTGATTTAGTGAGTTATTGGCTTGGTATTTATATGCTTGAGTTGAGGCTGTTTTGTGGTAAGAATGAAGCCTTGAATTGGCTGGAAATAGTAGTAAATACAAAGGAGGTGCTGCTGAAAATTTTGTCCTCGGAAAACCTTGGGTAGCCTTAGGAAATATGATATATCTTGTAGTAGAAAAGTTTGAATTTAGTTCCATTTGTTGCGTTTCAAACTAGAGTCAGAATACTATCAACTGTAAAAATTTCAGCCTTTTTCTCAATTCTCATGAATATCTGAGATTTTTCAAATTTGCCTGAAATTGCATACTTGTTCTGTCTTTTACTGGATGAAGTAGGAACTTGAGGTTCGAATTTGACTGACTCATGGACTGAATCAGCTTTTGGACAAAACATGAAAGTTATAGGGATTTGAGTTAATTTCTGCCTGTAAAATTTTAGATCAATTGGATCATTTTAGCTTACGATTTGGCCAGAGCATTCCTGACTGCACAAAAACTCGAACTTTCTTGACCTATTTTTCATGTGCTCCTGACCGTCCTTTTTGGACCCTGAAGATATGAGAACTGGGTGTCTATGTCTTTATAGGAAACGTGGGTCTATGTCTTAGCTTCGAAACGCCATAAAATTTGCCTCAATCCGATAAGTGTAGCTTCAGTTTTGATCAAAACACCAAAGGATGGCAAAGCTGCAATCTTCATTGTTTCTCGTTACCTTTCTCTTGTTTTCCGTTTCCTGAGTCCAACTTAACGGGTACTTCTCAAGTGTTCTAAACCTGATTTCTAATATTCTAAACAAGTATTCAAAACATAGTTTTTATTTGCACACATTGGCTTTGAACTTAACCATTTTTGATCAATTTCTTTTACAAATTATGCGTGCACCTTGCCTATATGACTTAGTATACTTTTCTGGCCTTTTTCCTTTGATATAGAAATATAAGTTATGCAGCTTGCACTTGTGTATTATTGGCTCTTTGTGGACAATATTTGACTGCAGATTTCTAGAGTGGCCAAGGTACCGGTCCTGAACTGAATTTTGATAAAACGTGACTTGTTTAGGGTGAGTGTTTCTTGCATGTTTGTGTATTAAATGATTGTGTACTTGTTGTGAATATTCAATTGAATGTTAAATGCTTTCTAATGATTGCTAAATCGATTTTCGATGGGCGAGTGTGTACTTTATCACACTCGACTCAAGCCAAAGTGAATTTTAATGATTGAATGCTACTTGTGCATGAATGTATGCCTTTTGGTTGAATTGAGCCCTTGCCCTTGGTTGCCAGTCGACTCGAGCCAGAAGCGGACTCGATCAGACGACTAGTGACCCTGAGATAATGTTTAGTATACTCGAGTATGACCACGAAGGCTAGTGGAGAACTGGCCAATGAATTGGCTAGTGGCGGGAAAAGAAATCAATGAATGAATGTTAAGAACACTGAAGGAGTTTTCACTTGCAAAAAAAAAATTTCTAATATTGGAGGGATAAGGAAAATGGTTGGCGAATGAATGAACGAATGATTCCACGTGAGCATGTATTCTTTTAATGCGTGTGTTTTCATTGCTTTTGTATTGTGAATGTTTTCTTGATTGATTGTTGTTAAATGAATAATGTCCTTGTTTCAATTGCTTGGTTATGTGTATGGGAACGTCACTGAACTTTATCTCATCCCTCGATTTCATTAAATTTGTTTTCCTTATAGGGTTTGAGAGAAAGGACAGGTGATTAGAGGAAGACTAAACTTTCGACTAGAACTTTTGTTGTGCAATAGTGATACTGTTAGTAGTTGGTTGGATCCTGAACTTTTGTACTTAACCTTAAGGATTGTGTATCTGTGTTAATGTTTGTATATGTGTAAAAGTGAATTGGCACATCTTTACTTGCTTTTCAAGTTGTAACCAGTTTTATTGAAGCGAGTGAGCGAGTCCTAGCGATAGTTGGGCAGGCGGTCCGCTAAACCCAGGGGTACGCGCTAGGGGGAAGTGGGGCTGTCACAGGTGGTATCAGAGTTTAGGGTTCAGATCTCTGTAGTGTATCTTAGGCTTAAAGTTTAGGATGCCGAACTATTGAATTATATCAAGTTTAAGTGCAATATTAAGCATCTATGTTCCTGATGGATAGTAAGATTTGATGTTTGAGGGTTTTATATTAGGTTGGCAAGAAGAGAAGAGAATTGTGTGAGATTGATTTGAAGAGTAATGTGTCAGTTTCTTGAACAACGATCCTAGTTGATACCTATGGGACTGACTTTGACTTTGACTTTGCATTTGTAAGGAACTAGATATAATTCTTGGAGCGATTGCTTAAGTAGGGATGTTTTGAACTTTCTTTCACGGATGAACTTGGGGTTCAGAATCTACCCTTGGAGAATTGGGAAAAAGTTGTCTCCTGTTTTGTTCTGCATGTATGTATGTGTTTGCCGTGTTGCGGACTAATATGTATAGTGTACTAGACATGTTTTGTGAACTTGGTTTTGCTAGGATGATATGAACAACATTCTTGTGATTTAGCTTGTGAATTTGTTGTGTTATATATTCTAAGGGTGTTTTCTCATTTTTGACCTATGTTGTTTTCTTCTTATTCTATATATACAGCCGATCTATTTTTTCTCATACACGTATATAGTTTATTTTAAAAAAAGTATGGAGGGATGAAGAAGTCGAGGACGAGGGGTTAATCGTGGACGTGGGGCTAGGCAAGCTCAAGAACCAAGGGAAGAAAGAGAAGCGGCAGCTAAACAACAACATGAACCACGGGCCGAGGCAGGGGATCAGGTAGTGACGGTGATGCGGATACGGGTGTGCAATAATTAACTTCAACCTTGGGTCAAGGATCCTTTGGTCCACATTGGCGGTCCGATGACAAGATCAAGATCCAAGAGGGTGAAGGAAGCTTTACGAGCCTTGATCATTCACCATACAAGCAAGGAGCAAGCTAAGTTTGAAATTTGATGGACCATGAAGTTTACTTTGTTCACTTGTACGTTTAAAGTGAAAGAATGATCTCATACTTGTTAGCTTAGTTGGTAGTTGTTTTAAAACTGTCCCGTTTAGTAGTGTTAGGACTAGGCGTTGAGTATTTTATTACTTATCGGGCCTTATCGGAAAGCCTTAAAGAGCTGGCTCTTTAAGCTCTTTTATGCGGACCGAATCTCTTCCAGGTTTATGTGGGCCGGATTTTGCCCTAGTTTTAGCCTATAAAAAGGCACCTCTTGTAAGGGTAAAAGACAGATTATTACAACCAGAAATCGTGAGGAATTTTCCTTCAAGTTCTTAACCGAACTTACTCTTGAATTCATTGAGTCGTACTGAGATTCAAATCAGACTTTATCGATTAGCTTGTTCCCTAATCGTGGTTTCGCTTCATCCATCCTTATTTGCTTAAGGTTGCTGATTACCTTTGTGTGTCAGAGGTCTTTGAGTTCATGAGAACAATCGAGTTCAATTTCTGTTGGGAGAAAAAGATCCAAACTCTGATAATTACAAGGTTGGGAGGTTCTAGGAGGGTCTTCCCCTAGGGTTGCCTATATCAGTTGGTAATCAGAGCATCAGGTTAATTTCTCTTTAATTGAAGTTGTTCATATCTTGTTAGTTTGTGTCTTTTGTCAAAAAAAAAAAAAACTGTAGTGATTATCTATTTCATCGTTACTTGTTCATTCGTACTGTAGCGAACTGTTCACGTTCCTGTTCATCCGATCAAAAAAAAAAACTGTTTGGTTTTTCGTTTTTTGTGTTTTCTGTCCAACTTTGTTCTTCAGTCAGTATATACTTTGTTTGGTTGTTAGGGTTTAAAAAAAAAAAAAAAAAATTACGTACCTTATATTGTTTTAGTGTTCAAGTTGCTAGAGTATTGCTGAAATTTTCTTTTGAGTATTGCTGAAATTCTGTTTTGCCTATTTCTTGAGAATTGGTTGTTGTTTTTTGCAAACCCTAGACACCGCAACATACTTTGGGGAAATTCTTGTGTTTCTTGAACAAATTCTTGAAGTTCTTGGACCACCAAGTCTTGTTTTGAAAATTCTTGAACAATAAACCAAGAACTAGGGATTTCTTGGAATTGGCATAACCTTTCATCCGTTTTCTTGAACTTGTTGGTGTGATCTGAATTTGTGTTCTTTGAAAAGCCGAAAAAAAAAAGGAAGAAGAGAAGGAATTGGCTCTCACACAAAGGAAATCAAGTTTCCCAAATCTTGAGTTTCCAATTCTTGATTGGTCTCCAATTCTTGATTAGTCTCCAAATCTTGATTGGTTTCCCAAAAAAACTTGAGTCTCCAAATCTTGATTGGTTTTCAATTCTTGAGTTTCCAATCTTAATTGAATTTCAACGACCTCAAACTACCTAACCAGACCCCAAGCACCCCAAAATCAGTTTCCAAAACCAAACCTAAACCGCCACAAACACCTTAGCCACACCGCCTTTAAATTCTTGGGTTTCTAAAATCGGTTGAGCTAGTCTTTGCGAGCCGATTTCCCTGAAATTTGAGGACTGGTTCTTGCATTATTTGAACATCCCAAAATCACCACTTACCCTCCAAAATACTGACCAGAAACTCAGCAAAACAGCAGCTCAAAAAAAATAAAAGTTCCAGCTTCGGGTAGAGTTTTTCTAGGATTTACAAAATTCTGATTTGTGTCTTATTACTTGCTTATAGGGTAATTAATTCTGGAATTTTTTAGAGTTTGAGTTGTTTTAAGAACTTCGAGAAGGAAAATTGAGAGTGAGTGTGTTTTCTTGAGTGATACACGAGTGCTTTGCAAGGTAGACTAGGATACATTTGTTTTGCAGGTTTGACAATATGTCTCAAGAGGGGAACATGGCCGAGCCGTCTGAGACCGACGTGTCACTCAAACTGGTGCTCCAAACTCTTCAAAAACAAGCGGAGAGACATGAATTTGCGATGGCACAAATATCCGACAGGTTGGCTGCCATTGAGATGCGAGGTACCGGAGATACACACCATAGGGCTTCGAGTGTTCAGAGTGCTGATCATGATGCGGATGATGAGGGGTATCATTCTCACACCTCATTTCGATCAAGGAGAAGCCCAGAGGGAGCGGGGGAAGGTCGAGGCCGACCTAGGAGAACCGATGACAATCTTGGGTCCATCAAGACCAAGATGCCTGCCTTTCATGGGAAAAATGATCCTGAAGCTTACTTGGATTGGGTTAGGCGAGTTGAGCAAGTGTTTGAAGTCCACAATTACTCCGAAGATAAAAAGGTGAAACTTGCAGCTATTGAATTTCAAGATTATGCATCTATTTGGTGGGAGCAAGTATGTGCCACAAGAAGGAGAAATAGGGAACAACCGATTGCCACTTGGACTGAAATGAAGCAAGTGATGAGGAAACGATTTGTACCCTTCCATTATACCACGGACTTGTACAATCGAGAGAACGAACATAAACTCAAGCAAGAGAATGAATCTCTCAAGAGGAGGGGTTCCATGCAATCTACCTCTTTAAAGCCGGTTTATGCAAGAGTTAATAAGAAGGTTCATTCAGCATTTTTCTAAGACTAAACTTAGAGTTGAACCACCTCATGCGGAGTCATTTTGGGAGACATATCAACGTCTTCTACACCAAAAACAAATGGAGTCAAATGGATGCTATCAAAGTGAGTTTTCTAAGAAGGAGATAGCTGACCCTATTCCCAACAAAGGAGTATCTCATCCTATTGAACCATTTGTTGAGGAGGTTGATGATGAGAAAACAATCGAGGGCGTTAAACTAGATAAAGAGATGAAAAAATCTGATGAGATGAGTGGTAAAAAGGAAGAAAAGAGAGAAAGTGAGACGATTTTGAGCAAAAATGTGAGGGCTTATTATTTTTCTAACGAACTTACCTTTGCTTTATTTAGTGTTTCTTCATTTGTGCAGATTAAGCAAAGTCAAGTGAAGTTAGTCATGCCATGCTCCATTCCAAAGTCACTTGTACAATTCACTAGTTTCCATGGAGTTTGTCTTTTAGGAATTGAATCTATTTGGAATCATCTCATGGAACAATTTCAATTCAAATCTGTCCATACCAAAGGGGAATCACGTCAAATCCACCATGAAGGGAGAATTTCGAAATTTGACTCTCATTTGCTACCTATGGGTCATTCATCATCTTTACCTTCTTTTGAGTATAATTTCCATCCTAACACTTGTATTTCTTATCCAGATTTTGAAGAAAAGTGTAAAAGGCTAGCAATGCCTTCTCAAATTGAATCAATTGGTGAAAGGAATGATGAAGTGTCAAAGGGAGTTTTCACACTTAAAACTTGTTCTATACCTTCTTACCATTTAGTTGATAATGTACCATTACTTCTTTACCCGATTTCAAATTTGTTTCAAGTTGAAGTTTATTTTGTTTTTGTAGGTTGTAAAGCTGTCCACAATTTTCCAGTTTTGATTCCAACTAAATGTGGTGATCTTTCATGCTTATTCACTCCGCCAAAAGCTGGTGGCCAAGTGCTCAATTTGTCAACTTCAACTTGTGCTAGTTCGAGTAACTTTCATGAAGTGGAATTCAATTGTTTGCTCCCTTATATGTTGGAAGATGAGAAATTGTGTATCACGCAGGATCCCAAAGCTATCCTCCACGAGTTGTTTAGTGCCTC
Organism: Coffea eugenioides; assembly: GCF_003713205.1. Lineage (NCBI taxonomy): Eukaryota > Viridiplantae > Streptophyta > Magnoliopsida > Gentianales > Rubiaceae > Coffea > Coffea eugenioides. Next base: position 26,137 of record NW_020863914.1, read on the forward strand.
ATCCATGCAACAAATTGCTCCCAATTTATCCATGCAAGATGATTCAAATCAATGTCAACTAGTGCTGGATTTCACACCTTTGCACAATCAAGGTCTCAATGTGAAGCTTCATGACCAAAGGCTAATTAGAGAGTTTTGGATTGCCACTTGGGATTTTCACACGCCTTACACAAGCTCTTTCCTATCTTGGCGCATGTCCTTGTTTGAGCGCTTCCCGAAGCTGACCAAACGACATGTAACATGGCTCGTAGTCATTCATCTATTTCCAACATTCCTGTCCTTTAAGCGCACCATCGATTTGTGGACAAATCACTTTCAAGAGGAGACTTTGAAGATTCGAGGACGAATCTTTTCGAGGAAAGAGGGAATGATGCGGATACGGGTGTGCAATAATTAACTTCAACCTTGGGTCAAGGATCCTTTGGTCCACATTGGCGGTCCGATGACAAGATCAAGATCTAAGAGG